>NC_079169.1:6782566-7052566 GCF_947568905.1 Ostrea edulis | reverse complement strand
ACCAATAGTTATTCATTTACTGAGAGAATTTTTAAAGATATTCAATTGAAAACATACACAATTGCTGTTTAATCTGCTCACATCCTTCAGAAAAAAATCACAGAATATCGCAATTTTGAAAAATTCTCAAAATCTAAATTGTTTACATGCCAGTTTTTCTTTAAAAATATGTAGCATTATATCTAAGGTTAACAAAAAAACATATTTTACCATAGTTGACCAGAGATATTTCGCAAAATGGTCTCTTAAGTACGTAAACCCCCATTTTTAAATTTAAGTTTTACAATTATTCTTTGCCCACTTTGAAAATAGTAAATTGTAACAGCAAATACAGTCTTAAAATCAAGATTAACAGAATATGACAATATATATTTATGTAAAACATACTGAAAATTGTGTCCTACCAGACAATTAGAACACAAGAAGGGGGGGGGGGGGGGGGGGGGGGGGGGGGGGGGGGGGCTCCCCCACCCCTTCCTTTTTCTCACAATTTTTTGGTGTGTGTGTTATCCTTTTTTTGTTTGGCTATCAATCATATCATACATAAAAATACCTACATGTTATCTCATACTTATAGAAAAAATAAATATAGTGTAACATATGTGTAGATTCTAGCAACTACAGCTCATGTACAAATAATTTTGTTTCTTGAAAGTACTTGTGAAGAAGGGTTCAAATATTCAACAGCTTTGCTGATGATTTTCTGAGGATTTATAATTCTGGGTTTCTTTGAACCAAACACAAACTCACTAAAAACAGTTTGAATTCCACTGTGAGTGTCACGCCTATGTATGATTTTTAACTTGTTCAGGCTTAGATTGCAAGCTATGAGCCTTTTAGAGATCAATGTAGATATTACATTGCTTTGTACCATTGGAACTAGTGCGGACTTGATACTATAATAATTCATGGTAAATATATCTAAGATTCACATTTGAATGCTAAATTTGACTCGTACAGTTTTCGTAAACTACAAACATCGGACAAAGAAGTTATAACTGGAACTTTCTAGTCGGTGTTTAAAATTTAAAACCGGATACGTAAAAGCACGGACTTTCCTTAAGAGGATTGTTGGCTTTCTAGTCTAGTCGTGCAGACCTGTAATCGATGTAAGGTACTGGTAAACGAAGCAACAATTTTCTGTGTATGTTGCAGACAAAATACAAACATTGTATGATCATAAAAAAATTCAGTTGACCAGTGATAGTCATACTACATCATATTTATACTAAGTAGATCTTTAAAATAGCTGTATTTAAAACTTTAATGTAAACATCCTTGAAAATATTGGATTAAAATTGTTTTGTGGGACACATTTCAATCCACTCGGTAGATTTGATAGGGAAATGTAATTATGTATTTGAATAATTTCGCCATTTCACACACAGCTGCATCACTCAAGTGTTTGACATTGTCTATATATACATGTACTATTATTCTTTGTTGCTGAATTCATAAACACCAAACAGATATTGAGGTGACCTTATCTTTCTATGACTGTCATAGTGTTGTAACTATCAAATGCTCACATGTACGTTGCATCACCCTTCCAATGACACCTGTTGGTTGATGATAAGGAGGAGTGATAATGGAATGTGTTTGTTCCCGTTAGTCATGTTTACCAATGTGATAAAAAACTCCTGGCAGTTTTGGCATGTTGGAATGATTGAGCTCATCCACACAAATACAGGTTGATACATACTTATTGCAAATTGAACAAGACAAGTGAATTTGTTTGGTTGTATCATCTTTCCTCCAACCAGCGGTCTGCAAATCTCATCATATCTACTCAGTAGTGTCACATCTGAAATGAAATCCTATCTAAAGAGACACCCCCACCCACCACCCCAGAACATTAAACAAATTTAAGGCAGAATTAAGTAATATTGAATACAAGACTTACATGTCTAATATTGAATACAAGGCTTACATGTCTAATATTGAATACAAGACTTACATGTCTAATATTGAATACAGGACTTACATGTCTAATATTGAATACAAGACTTAAAATGCGTGTCTAATATTGAATACAAGGCTTACATGTCTAATATTGAATACAGGACTTACATGTCTAATATTGAATACAAGACTTAAAATGCGTGTCTAATATTGAATACAAGACTTACATGTCTAATATTGAATACAAGGCTTACATGTCTAATATTGAATACAAGGCTTACATGTCTAATATTGAATACAAGACTTACATGTCTAATATTGAATACAAGACTTACATGTCTAATATTGAATACAAGGCTTACATGTCTAATATTGAATACAAGACTTGCATGTCTAATATTGAATACAAGACTTACATGTCTAATATTGAATACAAGGCTTACATGTCTAATATTGAATACAAAACTTACATGTCTAATATTGAATACAAGACTTACATGTCTAATATTGAATACAAGACTTACATGTCTAATATTGAATACAAGGCTTACATGTCTAATATTGAATACAAGACTTAAAATGCGTGTCTAATATTAAATACAAGGCTTACATGTCAAGTTTACCAGGTACAGTGTAGTTTGAAACTTGTTCTGCAAAAAGCAATTGAATCCAATATTTACAACCCCACCTGTGTTAATTTTTCCACTGTTCTTATTAGACACACTCCATATTTATCAATGATATATGATGTCATTGGTCTTTGGATCTTCAACAGATACACCCTGTATAAATGAAATAAAATGTCATAGGTCGATTGAATCAGCGGATGATTGTGTTATTCTTATAAATGTCTGTTGCATATGCTGATTATACATGCTTGATTTCTCAGCATTTTATTGTAATCAGCATTTTAATGTTTGCAGGTAAATAGCGTCGCTTTGAACATTGAAGACGGTGTGACGGTTCTACAAACTCCGACAACCAATGGGAACATCAGGTATCTCCTTAAATCTATTTCATTGGTTAATACAGATAAGTGACTGAGCAGCATCATCAACATCTTCAAGGTGTTTAGTGTGCTTCAAAATCTACTATTTACCCCTCACTCTGTGATGAAACTAGTTAACTGTTAGGTTATGTTTTGATTGTATTTGTTTGGGGGGAAAAATTATAGAAACTTGGAAAATATAGAGGGTGTTGTTCAGAATTCATTTTGATCCCTTAGTTTACCAGTTAGAGTTTGTCTGTGATCCCTTTGTTTACCAGTTAAAGCCTGTCTGTGATCCCTTAGTTTCCCAGTTAGAGCTTGTCTGTGACCCCTTAGTTTACCAGTTAGAGCTTGTTTGTGATCCCTTAGTTTCCCAGTGAGAGCTTGTCTTTGACCCCTTAGTTTACCAGTTAGAGCTTGTCTGTGATCCCTTAGTTTACCAGTTAGAGCTTGTCTGTGACCCCTTTGTTTACCAGTTAGAGCTTGTCTGTGACCCCTTTGTTTACCAGTTAAAGCTTGTCTGTGCATGCATATATGCATCCCAATTCAATTTCCTGAACACTATATACATGTATCACTATATAATATATATATTTATACACACACATGTACCAGTGTGTTGTCAGTAGTAAATCATGTCTATTTTTCTTGATGATCTTTCAATTGACATGAAAACCTATTTATTCTTAAATTCTTTAGAAGAAATAAGTTAAATTTTGAAATATAAATGTAAAAAATAAGTGTTTAAGTTATTTGCATTAAGGAGTATGACATACAAATTACCAGTGTATCCTTTGTTTTTTTCACCCTCGTAATGCAGACTATGTAGAAATTTATTCCTCGAATATTACCATTCCAGACTTTAATCATAGACTTGTTAAAGAAATGACATGGGCAGAGTAAGATCTAGGTGTACTAATTTATGGATCAATGGTTCACAGGTGATAATGAGTAATAAAGTGTTGCTAGTGGTGTCCTCATTTATTGTCCTTATTTAATTACTGTAAACCAATTTTTATTCTTGACCAATTTCACGATTTACCAATGATGAAGTAGTTCACAGCGACTAATTTTCGCAACCAAGGTTATCTTAAACAAATACAAGAGTCATTAAATGTCTGGTTTGTGGCAAGAAATATTCATGATGATGTGGTTCTCCCGAACCTTGTACAAATCTTAGGCGATTATATCACTTGGGTTCAAATTTACTATTAAGGAGTCGTTCGGGAAATGTCTGTCCCTTGATGAATTTATGATATCTTTATAGGTTTTAATCTGAAGACCTTACTCTTTAATAGTAAATTTGAACACAAACGAAATAATTGTCTGTGGTAAAAACGTCTAGCATGTGAATAAAAGCAGATTTACAGTGCTTGGATTATACAAATGTATAATAAAATGAGTTCAAAATGTAATTTCAGAAACAGTGGGGGAAGTCCTAAGGCTGGATCCTCCCCTCATCCTCCAGGAGCCAATCATAGAGAACTGCCACAGCCCCCAACCTCCAGCAGAAACACCATCGGAGGAAAGACCAATCCATTCCAGGGGGACACGTCAAACAAGAGGAATACAGTGGGGGACGTCGGAGTGACTGAGGACCAGGATGACTACGACCACCTGATGCGCCAGGGCTTCCAGAAAGACAACTTGAGGAGGTCTAATTACGACCACATACAACTCGGGCAGGATGGTCAATTCCATGTGCAGGCCAGAAAGACAGAAGCTCCTCGAGAGGAAATGCCAGAGAATGACTATGCTGAAGTGGAGAGGGAAAATATTTATGAAGGTGTGAAGGACAAGCAGCCAGAAACAGATGCCAAGGCAGATTTTCCTTCTGTGACAGCCACTAGCAAAAAACCTTATGATCCATATTCAAGTGTGAATGATGAGGAGGAGGATTCTGTTGTTCCAGAAGTTGAAAAGAAATCTTTTGATCCTTATTCAAAAATGAAGGACGGCGACTCAAACTCTGGCTCTTTTGACAAGAAGGCAGACGATGAGAAGCATGCCAGTGATAGCACACCAGTGAAAAAGAAAGAATTTGATCCATACGCCAGTGTGAAGGATGGCGATTCTAACTCTGGGTCCTTTGGCGCAAAACCTTATGATCCTTATTCCCGAGTGAAGGATGATAAAGATTCAAGTGGAGGAACATTCAAGGACATAGATCCTTACTCTACAGTTAAAGAGGAAAGGACCCCGAGGGGGAAGGGAAAAGATGACCCTTATTCTAAAGTTAAGGAAAATGACATATCTGTTGCTGACGACATTGAAGATCCATATAATAAGGTTGTAGATGACCCTTATAACAAGGTGAAAGGTGATGACCCATACAATAAAATGAAGGATGATGATCAATTTAACAAAGTTAAGGAGGATGACCCCTACAACACTGTCAAAGGTGATGATCCCTACAACAAAGTGAAAGATGAAGAGCCAGATGATCCCTACAACAGTGTGGATGAAGATGAAGGTACCCCTGAAGGAACCAAAGGTCCACAATCTTATCAGTATTCCACAGTGAACAAGGTTAACCAGGAGCTGAGGGAGGGTGGTTTTAGTGTAGTGGGGGAATACGCCCAGGTGATGAAAAACAAAGACAATGATGCCAATGCCAACAGACCCCTTCCCACCCCAAATAATAATACCCCCAATAGAAGGTCTGACCCAGATCCCTACCAGCTGCCACCAGAGCCACCCAGGCGGTATCAGGAAGATTACAATGAAGGGGGGAGCCAATCTGTGGCGTCTCATTCTACAAATGGTCACACTACTGTAGTGATGGTGGGGACCAATGGCGGTTCTGGAGCCACTGCTGGTACGGTAGCTTCAGCAACAACAAACAACACAGGCAGCACAACAACAGGTGAGTGAAATCTCAGATCACGTAATGCTTCATGTATACTCGTAATGTGATGAATTCGGAGGCCCCAGATCATGTAATGCTTTATGTATACTCGTAATGTGATGAATTCGGAGGCCCCAGATCATGTAATGCTTCATGTATACTCGTAATGTGGTGAATTCGGAGGCCCCAGATCACGTAATGCTTTATGTATACTTGTAATGTGGTGAATTCGGAGGCCCCAGATCACGTAATGCTTTATGTATACTTGTAATGTGGTGAATTCGGAGGCCCCAGATCACGTAATGCTTCATGTATACTCGTAATGTGGTTGATATTTTGGTGCTTTTCATGCAGTCATTATCAATTCATGATGAACGACAAAATAGAAATATTGAAGTATTGATAATACTGGCAGAGCTAACTTATAATTGCATCAATAGTGTAGCTTCCTTGTATAATGTGTTCACTCACTGTATATGAAATGAGAACACAAGGATGCAAAACTTTAAGTGCTTTAGTCCAAGGAAATTTAAAAATATATATGAATTAATAATGATTATTATTTAGGAAGATTTAAAGTGAGAAATTTAATTTCAGAAGAGATGCTCCTTGCAAATTAACACATACATCAATTAAGGGCCACACAGTAGTGTGCGACTGGGAATTGTTTTAAATTAATGCTGAAATGCTTGTTACAATGAATCAGCACTAATTTCAGTTGTGTCCTACATGAATTGATATTTGTGCTGACAGTATACTGGAAGCTTATTTTTTTGTAGCTTCCTCCAAGTCAGTAAATTTAATTTACTCAGTGAATGTTATGTCCTTTTTACATCTTAAATGATTATTGTTTGATGAAGACATTTAGGGAAAAAGATTTCTTTCCAGTTTTGTTACATGTTTTGATATATATCATAATTTCTTTCTGATTTTATCAGTGACAGAACTTACAAATCGCAAGGAACCCCCGTACCACAAATTGACAGCCCGGGAATCCATGGCCAGCATCAATGCCCGGCGAGCACTCAACACGTATGAAGAGGTCACTGATAGAGAGAACATGTATGCAACGGTAAGTGTAAGAAGAACATTTCAATACAGTTAGTGATGTACCGATTGTCGCCGACTTTCGATTGTCGGTTGCTATAACTGAAACGATGTGAATAATCGAATGTCATTTTGAAAATCGAAAATCGCCGATGTCAGTATTTTAAAAAAATAATACGAATATTCCTGCCGCGACTTATCTAAAATTAAAAATGGCTGACGAAGCTGAATCATCCGATAGGATTGTTTAACGTTTCTCTTGAGAATTTTTCACTCATATGGAGATGTCACTGACCGTTGCCGGTAAAGGCCTGCAAAATTGCCTGCCTATGCTCGGCGCTTACAGTCTTTGAACAGGGAGGGATCTTTATCGTGCCACACCTGTTGTGACACGGGGCCTCAGATTTTGCCTCTTACAACAAGCAAGGGGTAATGAGGCTCTATTCTGACCCGGATCCCATAAGAACAACAAAAGTCGAGAGATCTATCCCTATCCCAGGAAAATAAATCAAAAGTATGGGATTATTAACTTCAAATTTCTAATTATGATTTTGGACGTCTCCATATGAGTGAAAAATTCTCGAGAGAGAGAGATGTTAAACAAGATAGAATCTATCTAATGATTTTATTCTAATTAACTTAATGATTTTATTCTAATTAACTTAATATCTAGGGTAAAAAATAAAATAAATTTAATATATTTATGCTATAAATTTGAAATCATTAAAATTTGATTATTTTTCGATTAATCAATCGAAAAGGTACATCCGATTAATCCGATCATCGATTAATGTTTTTTCCCCGATTGCCCATCACTAAATACAGTAGAACAGGCTTATAGTGAAGTGCTGGGGACAAACAATTACAGTAAAATAAGCTTATAGTGAAGTGCTGGGGACAAACAATTACAGTAAAATAAGCTTATAGTGAAGTGCTGGGGACAAACAATTACAGTAAAATAAGCTTATAGTTAAGTGCTGGGGACAAACAATTACAGTAAAATAAGATTATAGTGAAGTGGTGGGGGACAAACAGTTACAGTAAAACCTGCTTATAGTGAAGTGCTGGGGACAAACAATTACAGTAAAACACACTTATAGAGAAGTGCTGGGGATGAACAATTACAGTAAAACCTGCTTATAGTGAAGTGCTTGTGACAAACAATTACAGTAAAATACGCTAGTAGTGAAGTGCTGGGGACAAACAATTACAGTAAAACATACTTATAGTGAATTGTTAGGGACATATAATTACAGTAAAACACACTTATAGTGAAGTGCTGAGGACAAACAGTTGCAGTAAAACATGCTTACAGTGAAGTGCATAGGACAAACAATTTTGATTTGTTGTAAACCTAATTTGTTATATCCAATAAGTTCATAATATGTTGTAAAACTGCAGAGAATGAAAACCACTGTGCTGTAAGCATTGAATTAATTATAAATGTGTTTGTTGTAACTGTGTTTTACTGTCAGTATTTTGACCTTGGACTAAGATGCCTCCCTGTCACATGATTCCAGTTTTTTTCTAGAGACGGTCAGAGACAAATCCATATTCAGCAGTATGGCTGATACTTTACCAAAGTATAAGTCAGATTTGTAAGAAATCTCATGTATTTTGTTTTATTACACTCTTTAGATTGGAGTAGCACCCCTTCATTCATGAAGTTTACATGCTTTTTGTTTCACTGGTTTCAACTTGCTCTCTGACCCAAAACACTGTACATGTATATCAGGATTTTTCTGTAATTATTTTGTGTTCAAGACTACAAATTAAACCCAACACATTGAAATTTTGACAAGTCAAAAGACAAAAAATAAAAAGTACATGAATTGTATACTTTTCTATTGTTTGATTAAAGGGACTGGTTCACGTTTTCGAAAGAAAAGTTTTTCATTTTTGATGTTAAAAATTGAAAATATAGCTCATTTAATGTTGACAACCAAAATTATGACTGTCTGAATGCAAGGATAAGAGCAATATTTTAGCTTTGATTCTGTGTTATGTAAACAAAGACTCGAGTCTTTTTATGTAAACACACAAACCAGTGAAATGTTAATTTTGTAATTTCAAGCATCTTCATTTTGTACAATCACAAATTTTAACTTTTAAATGACACATTTTACCTAAAGTATACTTCAGATGTGATATATATGATAAACTTGGATCAATATCCATTTATTTTGAAAACCCCATAAACAATAACACACCTCAATCTTTGTTTTCAAAACAAATAATAAACTCTCTATAATGAACTTCTGTCATGATGATTATAACTTTAATTTTTTTGTGAAACCTTTTAAACATATTAGACTGTAGATTTTGATCATTTGATGTGAAAAACAAAATTTGGAGGAAAATTGTGAATCAGTCCCTTTAACTGATATTGATTTCATGTTTACAATATATAGATAGGGTACTGCATCAAAGATCTTGAAGACCTATAGTAATATCTTAGAAATAAAGAATAAACTCCTATGATAGTGTCAAATACCCTAAACACTCGTTACATATTTAAGGTTAATTAATTATACCTGTGATGTGACACTTGAAATCAGTTCCAGCTAATTTTAATTAACGTAGACTTTACAAAATGAAAACGCCACCTAAAGCTGTTCAAAGGGCAGGAACTCTAATAGGACAATGCATCGACACAAACAAAGCAGATATTAAATGCATGTTGATAAACTTCCTGATACGTGGTCTTTTCTGGAGGTGGTTAGTAAGGAACCAGTACGTGGTACATGTAACTGATATTGTCTAAACTGCATATTAAGAAGAACCAATTCAAAAGGCTGCCTATATGAAACACTAATAGGGTAAAAATTGAATTGTATCGCCAAGATTTTGTGATATTGTGTGTGTTTTGTGAGTGTTATATTTCTTGTTGTGACATCATGGATAGATTTTCCTAGAGATGACATGGAACACCTTGCATTTTCGTATTTTTGACGTCTGTAAATCCACCAGCTACATCAGAAGAAAGATAACTCTGTTAGAGATTGTGTAAAGAGTTATCCTGTATCATTGCACCTTAAAATGTGAAACTTTAGTTGGAAATCAAATTTAAAAATTGGGGTAGTTTACTATGTTTATGCTGCTCTTAAAATGCTTCTTGGTTAATGAATCTTAATAACCCAAACTAATTTCTATGCCATAAAATAGTTTATTATTGATTTCATTCTTAAAATTGTATTAGGAAGATACTAGGGATGTTTCACAGAAAGACAACTCTTCCATTGTCATGTTCTGTTCCAGGTGGAGGGAGGATCAGGTGATGGCGTAGTAACATCCAAGGGTGCAACACAGAACAGCCAGCATCCAATCCGACAGGAGTTGTACGAAGAAATTCCTAGTAAGCAGGTTTTGATGTTTCCTTATTGAGTATGGAAATACTTAAATTAACAATTATTGTGAAATTTATTGGCTCACCAGAGTATAAGTAGCCCAGCTGCATGGAGGTATTTGGTGAATTTGTGAATCAAAAATGGGGAGGTGGGAAGGCCTGGCTCGCTTCTACTGGGGAAGTATGGAGGATGTTTCCTTTGAGAAATTCTCCGGAGTCCTGCTATGTAGAGCACTGCGGTTCATCTAGCAAGCATCTGCTTAAACAAAGTTTATTCTAGTCACAGAATACCAGGCTCATGTTCAATCCATGAGATAATGAATAAATATTGATACATTTTTACGAGCATATTTTGTTTTTGCCTCAAAAAAGAGTTGGACGGGATAACGAAATATAATAGTGTGTGATTGCATGGTGTAACTTTAATAACTGAAAATGCATCAGCTTCAATGATTTGGTTTTAAACATTCCATTTTTCAAGGTAAAGTCCCATTTTGCAGAGCTCTTGTATGTTATGAAAACTTGAAATATTGTAAAACTGTATAACAAACATTGTCAAAGTCCATTAGTAAAAGAAGATCTACAATTGGACACGGAGAAGAGTAAAAGAAAATGTACACTATCTTCTGTACATGGTTACATGACTAATATTCTCATTCTAGATGGGGATCAGCTCTCAGCCCCTGCACCTCCTTCTCTGGATACACTCCACCTTATGACTGAAGGTAAATCCCGCCTGTCCGGTGACACAACTGGTAGCAACAGATCCTCATACGCAGAGAGCCAGAAATCACCTGGGGCAACAGCTAGTCCACGCTTCTCTACAGGGTCAGCAGAAGTGGTGTCCACTGGGATGGTCAACCCAGCCTTTGATGGTGACCCAGATTCCATGGTGGTATCACTGGACCCAAATTACACAACAGTAAGAGACTGCATTCCTGACAGGCAGGGGGAAGGTGATCCAAATTATGAAAGTGTGGAAGAAGTCAAATCAAAAGTGCATCAGGTGGAACAGGAAGAACAGAGGAAAGCCATGATGGAGCGAAAGAAACGAGTGCATGTGTACGAGGAGGTGAAAGAGGGGGAGACAAATCCTGTCAGAGAGCGTGTGCTGGGCAGGCACATGTATGAGGACTTGGATGGTGTCAAGACAGAGAAAGAAGAGCTGGATAAGAAAGAGGAAGGTCGTAAGGAATCAGAAGTGTGGAAACGCAGATCTGACGTGTTATGTGAAAAGCTGTAACTGCTAATACAGACCATCGTCTGTCAGCAGAAGACATTTTGTTCAGTTGTGATATCTTTCATATTGATGTTGTTATTGTATGTACTATGTGCTTCTTGTTAATTTTGATTGTATATTTAGTTATATTGAATTACTGCATCATTTTGAACAGCTGGAACCAAACTCATTATAATCCTCAAAATACCGTGTAATTTACAATTGTTTTAATGATGCATTGTATCATTTATCCTTTATTTTAATTCGTGTATTTCATGAACTGTTGAAATTCTCTAATTTTCATATCAAGAAAAATAGCAAAACTGGTTTTAGAAAGAAGTAGTATTAGCATTGCGATTTCATTTGTAAATGAAAACTGATTCGTAAGGCCTCATTTCTAATATTTTAGATTTACAAGAAAATTCCTACCTACATTTTTACCAGTTTACAGAAAATAAAATCAGAAGATAGCAGTTTCTGTTATTGATAGCTAAATAAATACTTTTATAAGATATGGAAAAGTACCTAAATTTAGCAAAACTTGTCATTTTACCATTATTATTTTTATACATTATTTATGTAACTACAGGTATAAATTAAACTCAATGCCGAATGCTTAACCCTTTATACTGCTATCTTTTATTACTTGTGAGATTTTGAGAGTAGAAAAGAGAATTCGACATATGCATATAATTTTTCCCCAAACAGACCAAAGATGTATCTCATTTTATACTGGCAGTCTTTTGTTTTGTCCAATAATTGTCTTTATTTTACCTAAATGTTTTGTCATTTTTTTATGACCCATTTTTAGATAGAAAAATGAGAATGACTGAGTTCATAATTTCATTAGAATCAAATTTCTTGTGAGTTCATGAAGCTGATGGATGAATGTAATTAAATTGACATTGTTGAAATCCAAGTGCAAATTTACTGATTTAATTATTTTACACAGAAAAATTTGTATTCAGATGCTACAAATGATCGCTTGATCAGTGTTACTAGGTAACAAATATGTTTTTTCAAGTTATGCCTACATTTAGTAATGCTTCATTCTTATCAATACAATTATATTAGATAGAAATTATTTATTTCTGATAGACTTCACATATCAAAGCTTACACATCACTGTGTTTATTGCGAAACATCATTTAATTTATTTACTAAATGAACGTAAAATCCTTTTAACATTGAAATATATATCTATAAGATTGTTGTATATTAAAGCATCTAAATGTATTTAATACATGTATATGTCTTGGACATTTATTATCCTTAATTTTTATTTCGAAGGGGTTGGGGGGTTGGTTGATATTTAGAAAATTTTGAAAAATTTTGTTTCATTTCTACACATACCATATATTTCCTATTTTTTGCAAGTTTAAGTTTTAAAGTATGATGTCAACGGGAGAATTACTGATGCTGAACTTTATTTTTACGTAAATACCCAGAACTATGATGTCAAAGGAGGACCTTTAGTGTTGTGATGTACGGTGTAACAAACATTGAAATAAAAGGCAAAGTGCACATCATTGTGTTTTTTTTAGCTCACCTGAGCTGAAAGCTTAAGTGAGCTTTTCTGATCATCTGTTGTCTGTCGTCTATCTGTAAACTCTTTACATTTTTGACTTCTTCTCCAGAACCACTGGGCCAAATTTGGCCAAAAGCATTCTTGGGTGAAGGGCTTTCAAGTTTGTTCAAATGAAGGGCCATGCCCCCTTCAAAGGGGAGATAAATGCAAAAATAGGGTGGGATCATTTAAAAATCTTCTCAAGAACCACTGGGCCAGAAGAGCTGAAATTTACATGAAAGCTTCCTGACATAGTGCAGATTCAAGTTTGATAAAATCATGGCCCCCGGGAGTAGGTTGGGGCCACAACAGGGGATCAAAGTTTTACATACAAATATATAAAGAAAATCTTTAAAATCTTCTCAAAAACTACTGGACCAGGAAAGTGAAAATTTACATGAAAGCTTCCTGACATAGTGCAGATTCAATTTTGTTAGAATCGTGACCTCCGGGAGTAAAATGAGGCGACAATAGGGGATCAAAGTTTTACATACCTATATATAGGGAAAATCTTCTCAACAACCACTGAACCAGAAAAGCTGAGATTTACATGAAAGTTTCCTGACATAGTGCAGATTCAAGTTTGTTAAACTTATGACCCCTGGGGGTAGGATGGGGCCACAATAGGGGATCAAAGTTTTATATAACTATTGAATAGAAAAAAATCTTTACTGTGAATTTACAGTAAGTGTGAACGACTCAGCTTCTCAAGTTCATTCTCCGTCCCGGATAGTTGGTTTCAAAACAAATCTGTTAATGATGACGCATCAAGGAAAGAACAATCACTGCGACTGGACCAATATTTAAAGGGGGGGGGGAATAAAAATAATTTTAGATGGGCACACGTGTCTTTACACTAGCGGGTCATTACATAATCTTTTAGCACGATGGAAGAGACTGCGAAAAGGGAAAACCAATACCAACTAAAACAATGACGTTGATTTTAAAATTACATACCGAGGGTTTATTTTATGGTAAAATCAGTAAGAAATTAGGCGTCGCAAAGGCCACGTTATAAAATTGTCAATCATGGGAACTCTTGCACCGAAAATGTCGCCAACGAAGCTCACACCGGATGTACTTCTGTTTATCGAGTATGAAATTAAAAAGAAATCAAGTGTATATTAATAGAGAAATCAGACAAAATTTAAGAAGAAATATTTGTACCCCTGACAATGCACCATAGGTGACTTTCAAGAAACTGCAAAGAAAATCTAAGAGAAGCATAATTCGTCTGAACACAGGGACTCGTCACGAAATATTTGTCTTTTTAAAATTTGACATCGTCTATTCTATATTTACAAATAAATGTAAATATAGAATAGAGAGGGTCAATTCGTGACGAGCCCCTGTGGTCTGAACACGAACGAAGTGTTGAAAACTTCTTTGCTACTGATTTTATTGCAATCTAGGCCGAGTCAGTTATATATACAGTGTATATATATATAGAGAGAGAGAGAGAGAGAACTCTAAATACTGTTGAAATAATTTCGACCGTGTTACCGGTCTTCTTCAGTCGTGTTTTCGTGAAGAAGACCGGTAACACGGTCGAAATATTTCAACAAAGTGTTTAGAGTTTTTTCTGTATTTTACTTCCAAAAAAGAGACTTTATAAATAAATATATATATATATATATATATATATATATATATATATATATATATATATCAAATTATATGTCAAATTATATATATATATATGAGCACTCTAGAAGATTATATCGGAGATTTATCCCAATATATATATATATATATATTGACGAATTCGTACAACGGGTAATCGCAATCATGGACATACCATAGGAGCTTGAAATTTTATCAATAAAGTTAATAAAATGTACTTGATTGACCAAGCAATAGCTTTATTGATAAAATTTCAAACTCCTATGGACATACAGTTAGGGGTGGACCAGTGATATAGGTTCAAAGGTACGCCAGTATCGCAACATTAACAATCAACCTTTGCTGTGGTTTATTATGACGTTATAGAAGGCGCGTCTAATGCTAACGAAATGCTGAATTTCTTTAATAATGTGTTACATGTACAGGAGAGGGATGGTTTGGGGAATTTAGTTTTTGCTAGAATTCACATAACTTGCCGTTGTTCATTCAATTAACAGTATCTAGCGATGGTTACTTCCGAATTTCTTACGAAAATGTGGGTATATATAACAGTAAAAGACATCAAAGCATGCCATGTGTTGAAAATAAATGTTTTCTCGAAGTAGAATATCTATTGATCTTATTACTTAATCTGACAAATTATTTTAGGGGCGAGATCAAATGTTCAATGTTAGAGAAAACTGCGTTCGCATAGTTCTCACCAAGACCCCCCCCCCCCCCCCCCCCCCCCCCCCCCCCCAGTACAAAACTAAATATGAAGTATGTTGAAACTAATCGATTAACAAGTAAAACAAATAAAAGTGTACATTGAAACTATTAAACGTTTATTAAAATGTATTATTATGTGGTTTTAAAGTCAGTTGTCTTTTTTCCCCACTAAAGTGTAATCGATGTCGGATGACAGAAACTTACGAGTTTTTACCCCCTCTTCCCCCTAACTATTTGAATTTAGAAATTTTTCCGACATCGATCTTTTCCAATGCTTTGCAAGATTTCGAAAATATTCTCTGAGAGATTTATTTTAAAATAACGATATGGAAACTGCGAATGTGAAAGAGACAACAAAGCAAAAGCATTGTTCTTAAACGGACAAAATCGCCTATAGAAACATGTACTGAAATTTCTGATCACTTAAAACTGACAAGTATCTACAGGAATTTAAGGGAGTAACCTTTCAATTTTTATTGGGATATAGAGGCAACTGCGGATCCTGCCTTTTCCCGCAGCATTTTCGATCCCGTCCTTTTTTTTTCTTTTCAATATTCAGCACTATTTGAATTCTGG
The DNA here is from genome assembly GCF_947568905.1 of Ostrea edulis. Lineage (NCBI taxonomy): Eukaryota > Metazoa > Mollusca > Bivalvia > Ostreida > Ostreidae > Ostrea > Ostrea edulis. Next base: position 7,036,742 of record NC_079169.1, on the reverse strand, counting down.
GATATTGCTATCCTGCCTTTTCTTTACATATCGGAACTCGCCTTTTTCACCCTGTATTCCCCCTCCCATACCTATTGATACTGCGATGGATTATAAGTATAACACGGTTATTCCTGTTTCAAAGATAAAATTTATAAGGTATCTGATAAAAGTTATATCTTCTAAAGTTTACGAGATATCTTGTATCTTTTATAAGACATCTTATATTTTTTTCTTTATAAGATATCCCATCACTTTTATACATGTAGATATCTAGTATATATAAGATAAACTTTACAAGACATTTTATTAACGTAATCTCAAATCTCCGTTGTCAAATCAAAACCGATATTGAATCTCACGCTACGTACGGCGCAGTGCAACTTACACTGAAATCAAATCGTGAAACTTACACTTGTTAGACACGAGATGATATAAATGCCAAATACTTGGGACCACCTACCTATAATTTAACCGACCTATCAAAAGCGCTCTTTAAAATCACTCGGGGACTTTCCAATGAACTATCTGGAGCACGTCATGTACTTGCCGATATGTCTCGTTCACACTTACAGTAAAAATTTTCTCCTTAAGGTCTATTGGGCTATAGAAGTTTACATTTGCACAAAAGCTTCCTGGCATAGTGCAGATTGAAGTTTGTAAAAATTATGGTCCCCGGGTAAGATGGCACCACAGTAGGGGATCAAAATTTTACATACAAATATATTGGGAAAATCGTTAAAAATCTGATGATGAAAAATCACTGGCCAGAAAAGTTTACATTTACATGAAAGCTTCATGACATAGTGCAGATTCAAATTTGTAAAAATCATGGCCCTCGGGAGTAGGTTGAGGTCACAATAGGGATCACAGTTTTACTTGGGAATATATAGGAAAAATCTATAAATATGTGCCAAAGTGACTCGGGTGAGTGATGTGGCCCATGTGCCTCTTTTTTTCTTTTTTTTCACATACACTCGCCAGTCACGAACTGGAAACCTACACAAGCACCTCCTCGAAGTGTACTTGTCTATTGTGAACTGGAAACTTGCGCGTTGGCGCTTCATGAAGTATGTCCGCATGAAGTGCTGCAATTCATACTCTATGTATTTTCAAAATTGAAATTTATTTCTTATATTAATTAACATTCTTATTATGTAATAATATTTCCAGATTTCTATTCTTTTATGATGGGTGGATAAATCATCCAAATTGTTTCAAGCACAAAAAGATCATCTTCTAATCATTTACTAGTCGTGTGAAGTTGACTTACTTTTATCATTATGTAACAATAATCATTCATCGTGATTGAAAATCAAAACTTGTTTAATCTCCTTTCATTATACATTGAATCGCATTATCAAATCTATGTAGTTGTGTATTCATACGCTCATTGTTTACAATTGCGGCATGTTCATGAGGAAATACCTCTCATTACAATTTGTAAAGATATCAAAGGCAAGAATCCTGGAAATGTATATTTTAGAAAATCCCAGCATTGGTAAGATCAAATACTGATAACTTCTGCAACCATGGATTTTTTTTCCAGCCGAAAGGAATCGAGAGTTGAAGCAGACGACGCCTCTGTACTGTTACAGGCCTCATTCTTGCACATGGATATTTTGTGGAATGTTAATTGTATGCTGAAGATTCAAGATCAACGGTCTCGTTTAAAGTCAGCATTTTGCAAATTCTATGGTCGTTATTACATCTGATTTACCAATACAACCTGTCATTGGGTCAAATGCTGTCCAATTGTAAGGCCGTTCTTTACGCTCTGATTTTGATTCCGGATTATTCCGTTTAACTGATCTAGACATGGGGCTCACGGCAGGTGTGACTGGTTGACGGGATGTTTACTGGTATATCCAGGGATTCGTGTTTGCCCAACTCTTAATTTTGTATTCCTTGTAGGAGTTATGAGATTTATCACTGTTCGTTATCTTCACCTTTCCATCTTGAGCTCAAGTGATGATTGTTCATTGTATAATCTGTGTTGATAACAATGGTGTGTCTCGTTAATTATTTGCATCATATACAAAAATTTATAAATTAGTTCTAAGTATGTTTTTAATTGGAAAGTTACAAGCCATATGCTTTCCCAAATTAGCTTTGAAATGCAAGTTTTCTTGGGGACTATTCCAAGGTATATATATGTGTTGTAATTAAATAATGTGTATATTATCAATTCATTGTTTCTTTATACAAGATACCATAAACCACATGTTAATAAAGTTCTTTCTTGAAATTTCAAATACAACATTGAAGACACAGTCCCAGAGTTTTTAGCTCACCTGTCCCAGAGTTTTTAGCTCACCTGTCCCAGAGTTTTTAGCTCACATTAGCTGTAGGCTCCAGTGACACTATCCCAGGGTTTTTAGCTCACCTGTCCCAGATTTTTTAACTCGCCTGTCCCATAGTTTTTAACTCACCTGTCCCAGAGTATTTACCTCACATGAGCTGTAGGCTCCAGTGAGATTTCAGAATGAGATCACCCGTAGTCCGCGTCCATAACCTTCACACATTTTTCTCTAAAAGCACTAGACCAATTCCAACCAAACTTGCCACAAACGATCCTTTGATTATAGAGGTTCGCACCTGAATTTTGCAGTACAGTAAAACATGGTTATAATGAACCTCCAAGACCAGTGAAAAACAGTTCGTTATAACTAAACTTCGTGTTCAGTATAAAAGTGTTTTACCATATTATCATTTTGTCGTAGGTATATTCTTAAATTTTACATGGAAAGGGATTTAAGAAATAAATTGGCAATGGGGTCATTGTCTTGTTATAGATTTAAAGAGTGTTAAATTGGACCTTTTTGCTCTTAGCGTTTACTTATAACTACACTCATATATGATTTATTCGCACAGACGTAGTTTTATACGAAAACTTAGTTTTGTCTGTTGTTGTCAACACATGATAAGACAGATCTGTAACATCAAGCCTGAAGATATGGCCACTGTAAGTTCAACTGAATTGCTGGGGCGGCTTGGCATCGACGACCTCGACCTCATCTTAAGGGAAAGAAGACTCCGCTGGTATGGCAACGTTGTCAGATCCAGCAGTGCAGTCAAGTGCGCTCTAAATACACAAGTTCCTGGGAGACGTAGAGTTGGTCAGCCAATGCTACCTTGGAGAGAGTTGACGGAGAAAGATCGTAGAGAATGGAAGCTCTCAACTGCCGACCCTCAAGACCGGAAAGAATGGGGATCTGAGGTGAGATCTGCCATGCGTGCAGCCAGCCAGATACCTGGAAGGGGGCCCACTAGTGTGGATACTACCCGTGATACTGCACGGAAATAAAAAGGAACCGACAACAACAACAATGCAGGAACATGTATCAATTATTACATCAAATTAATGCATGCTCTCTAACAATATAGATATAAAAAGTTAAATGCTAGTACATGTATATTGAGAATAAATAATGTCCATTTTACACTTTAGATATGGAAAAATATCACAGAATTTGAGAGTCCAAAAGAACATACTACATGTAGGAGTATTGTCAGGTTTTCAAATTACAAAAACGTTATACAGTCTTTTCTTAAAATCTAAAATGGAACTTAGAAAAGTAGAGGTTATACATTTAGATAAGATTTTCTTAATTACTTGCCAAAATACTAAACTTTGGATTAATTTGAACATATTTTATTGTAAATATAATATACAACAGGTTTGAACACAATTTCTGACAACTTACGGGGTTCTCACCTTAGATTAATTGATACATGTAACAATCGTCATAAAACATATGTATACACAAAATAAATACATGTACATCTAATTTAAGAACAGCATTAAAAAGTTTGCTGTTAATTCTTCCATACCCCAGAGTGTCACTGCCCCAAAGTATAATCCGTGTATCAATAATAGATAATTCTTGTGTTTGAAAGAGTTCGTTTAGCATAACATTTAGTACTACTGAAAATCTTTTACAAACAAAGAAAAATTGATATGCATCTTCTCTTATACCACAAACACAGTTAGGAGAATTGACAATATTTTTTCTGTGTAAATCAACAGCTATGTCTTTTAAAATTTAGCATGAATGATATTTACAATTCTTTTACCAAGAAGAAAATGTTTAGGCACTTTTGAAATAGCAATAGAAATATTGGAAGAAAATATTAACTATATATTTCTTGCATAATTCTAGAAAATGTATAGTCATATTTGCAACGAGTACTGTGCATGCTGTACATAGCGAGATGTGACCTTTCGAAAATTGTCAGTGATATCGCTTAGATATTGTGAGACAAGATTAAAGTGAATTTTATATATTGTCATTATAAATTTAGCGATTATCCACCTTTACATAGTGGTTCCCAACCTGTTTCTAGATGTAATGATTCTTTAAATGTCAGAATTGGCAGTCCCTTTACAATTCTAGCTGCATGGAGCTGTGCTTTTTTGTCCCCAACTTTTCGATTTTTGCCGAAGAACATCCATTCCATACGACTGAAGCATATTCTAGTATAGGTCTAACAAAAGTCACATACAATTTAGATTTTAAAAAATCTGCATAAAGTGAATTTGAGTTTCCTTAGAAGTTCTATATTTTTATATGCATTGTTTACAATATCGTTGATATACATACCCAGACCATTTTAAATTACTAGAAAAAAGTGAGACCAAGATTACTGTGAGAAGAAATTATTTTTAATTGAGAATTTTGAAAAAGCAGTCTTGGAATTTCATTGTGCTTTGCCTGGGATTAAAATTCAAAAGTCAGTTATCTGACCATTCCTCAAGAATTTTGAGATCGCGAGTCATAACATTTTCTATCTTATATTCTTATCTACATATTGAATTGAATTATCATCCGCCTCATCCACAGATTAAAAACAAAAGTGGTCCCAATACAGATCATTGTGGCACTTCAGCATTAGTGTTAAACTGGAATAAAGCAAAAAACACAACCATGGATGTCAAATGAAATTTTAGACAACATCTATTTACGAGATCAGTATTTATTAAATTTTAGAAAGTCTGGAATGCATGAAGAATACAAATCTTATTGTAAAATTAGAAATCTAGTTCAGAGACAGTGTAGTAAGGCCAAATCCGACTACTTTAACGACAAAATAGACGAGAACAAACGTAATCCTAAAAAGTTGTGGTCATGTTTTAAAAGTCTTGGGTACCAACAACATTCCAAAACTGGCGATAATCCTGTTTTGAACATTGATGGTGAAAATTGCTTTGAAAATCAATCACTTTAAGTCCTTTTTTTTTTACAACAATTGCAGCAAAATTGTAGAAAAACTACCATCTCCCAAAGGTTTATATAAAGCAACTTCATATATCATTAAAATTTCTATAAAAACAAGAAAAAGTCTGAAAACTTGTTCATATTAAAGCATGTTGGCGAAGATTTTGTTTATAAAGAACTCTGTAGACTTAATGTCACCAAAATTACGGGCTTAGATGGGATACCAGCCAGATTTCTCAAAGATACAGCACCTATCATTAAGCTTCCCATTGCATTTCTGATAAATCAGTCTATATCGTAAGAAACAGTTCCCGAAGAACTCAAAACTGCCAACGTTAAACCTCTTTTCAAGAAAGGTGATAAACTATAGGCCAGTAAGCATTTTAAACATTGTGTCTAAAATTTTAGAAAAAGCAATATACAATCAACTCGAAAGTTTTCTTATTGATAACAACATTTTATATAACTTTCAATCAGGATTCAGATGTTCATTTTCTACAGACAGCTGTTTAGTGCATCTCACTGATCATATCAAATCAAAATCGGCTAGAAACCTTTTTACTGGGATGATTCTTCTTGACCTTCAGCAAGCTTTTGATACAGTTGATCATAAAATATTATGTGAAAAATTGAATGTCATCGGCGTTAAGTCAATTAAATGGTTTAAATCATATTTATCTGGGAGAAAACAAATTGTAAATGTAAACAATGCAAATTCTGGTGTATGTAATGTTACATGCGTGGTACCTCAAGGCAGTTTACTTGGGCCTCTTTTATTTCTAGTATATGTGAATGATCTTAGTGCAAGTATTGGTCCTGATTGTAAGGTTTTATTATATGCAGATGACACAGCCATTTTATTCTCTCATTCTAATACAAACATTATAGCTAAGAAATTATCATTAATGTTAGAAAAATGCTATGACTGGTTGGTAGACAACAAACTCTCACTTCATGTGGGAAAAACTGAAAGTATTTTGTTTGGACCACAACGCAAGCTTAAATCCATCGATCGTAGTTCTTTTTCCATAGAATGTAAGGGTATTAAAATAGATTGTAAATCATGTGTAAAATACTTAGGGGTTATTTTGGATAATGTATTGTGTGGAGAACAAATCATTGATAGTATTATTAAAAAATCAAATCTTATTTAGGCATAAGTCATGTCTATCTCTACTGTCCAGGAGTCTCTTTGTAATGCTTTAATTCAGTGTCATATTGACTATGCATGTACATCGTGGTACGAAGGTTTGACTGTTAAGCTTAAGAAGAAAAACAACTACTGATTATTCAAAACAAAGTTATTAGATTTATCTCCTAGAAGTAGTATCAACGCTGAAATATTTGAAAAGCTGGAGTATTTGAACATTAGCAATAGAGTAAAACAGCTTCCACTGAGTCACGGTTTTAATATTTTTCATGAAAAATGTCCAGATTATTTGAAAATTTTAAAATTTTAAAAGAAATTGTTCATCCAGATCAACTACATCAAGTAATATTAATTTCTTTTTACCAAGGGTTGAGAAAATGGAATCAGAAACTTTTTATTTTAACGGCATCGAAGACTGGAATTCTCTCCCTGATAAAATAAAATGTATAAACAATAGATTTTCATTCAATTCTGCAGTTAAAAAAACATTTACTCAATGAAATGAAGAACATGGCAGAGAGTGACTTCTTGTATTATTGATCCACATTGTGTTGTTCATACATAGTTATTACAGTTGTTATTTATTCCAACAATTTTCAATACTAATCACTGTTGAAATGTAAGATATTTAAAGTATTCTTATGTGTTTCAAATCAATATCTTTTTTGTTTGCATTGTTTTATTATGCTAATAATGATAATATATTGTACATGTGTATGTCATATTATAAGATCAGAAGGACCCCGTTGGAAATAAGCCATATGGCTTTCATGGGTTATCCTTGGCATAGGCATATACATTAATTTACTCACTGTGCTCTTTTAAAAAGTCAAATAGCTGTTAAACTTTACCCTTTTATCTTATGCATTTAACAACAACTTTTGTTTTAACTATGTGTTTCTCTGTGATATTGTCTTGTACATGTATTTATATTGTATATGTGCTTATTCCCAAATAAATAAACTGGATGACAATAAATCCTTATACATGTATGTCACTTTCTGACACCTATTGCACAAATAACTTTTTAACCACTGAAAAGGATTTCCACATATTTAATATTTTCGTAATTTAAAAAGAAGTCCCTTATGCCAACCTCTGTCAAAAGCTTTAGAAAGATCGCAAAAAACCATACAACATGATCTACCTTCATCAATATTCTTCACTATACTATGATATTTTTCAATAAGTTCGTAAACTGTGGATTATTCAGGGTAACAAAAGAAAACTGCCCATTAGTCCAGATACGCTTTTAGTCTTTACAAAAAGATCACCCATAATCGATCTAGACCTTCACCTGAGGCTGAGTAAAAGTAATTTGTTGTTTTTCAATGACATAGACGTAAATTCTTAATAGACGTCTTACAACGATGTACTAGCATGATGCATGTATTGTTTACGCAATTTGAACTCTATAATGATATTTCATAATTTTAATAATGGTATATATCCGGTTCTAGTTACTCTCGGGCTAACTCCCTATTTGATATACATTTATATTTAATTTTACAAGACATTCATGTCTGGCAACTATAAAACAAAAATAGATAAAATGCATCTTTCCACAGCAATGAAATACAACGATTCATCTGTACTTCTCTTTCTTTACTGGACAGGCAGGCAAACACAACAAATTCTTGTATGACATGCTTTTTTTTCATCGCACATGTGCTTCCGTCGAGTAACGCAAAATGAATTAATATTGTCCTTGGAATAAAATTGACCACGGCGAGGATAGTTCCACTGGACAGTGTTTGGCAAATAATCTACAATTTTAATGCATTTTATATTTTAAAAAGTGGATATTTAGATTATTGAAGGAAAATATACACATAATTACATGTACATAAGATATGAAAATCAATGAAAAATAGAAAAAGTGTGGCATGAGGCGGATTCGAGCCAAGGCATAAAATTATCCACGCGTATACTGCCAGCGGTCAGCTGACTGAGTTATTTTAAGCACAACTAATATACCGGGCGCCATGTAAACATGAACCAGGTTTTCGAAAACAGCTTCCCTAATATTTTGTCAGTTTTTCGACTTCAAGGCTGGGGTACCCCTAAAATACTATTATAAATTGTTTTATCAAAATATAATCTTAGGGGCAGGCCTGCCTTGAAGGACTTCAAAGCAATGTCTTGTCAAAACGATCGGTGCTTAAATGGGGGGAATGCTGTTTAGGCCAACTTTGAAGGTTTATTTCAACATTGTAGATAATAAATTATAGGCTCAAAATGAAAATATGAAAAATTCATATAATTATATGTACGACAGAAAATAATTTTAACAAACTTATTACAACAATGTGATCTTTTCCGAAAAATTGTTCTCCCCTATAGGTATTTTCTTTTGTTACCCTGAATTGATCATTTCATCCAAAATGGCTCAGGAAAATTAACACAGACGTTTATAAGAATCGGCTTTGAGAAAAATATATCGACCAAAGTGATGAATTTACAACATTTAAAGTAGCTGCAAGTGCCTACTACCTGTAGCATAAATGACGAAGCCGAAATACAAGTATTGACGACACATAGGATATTACAGAAACAGTAACTTCGTGCAGATTTAGAGCAATCCTTCCGTTATAAATTGTAGTCTTTTCCAAACCCTTTTAAAAATACAATCAACGGAGTAGAGCTGTATATTTGGAATTGTTCGATAAAATAAGTATTGAACCAGTACAGAAATAGTTACAGCATCGGCCGCGGTTGTGCTCGAAATCTGATGAGCTAACTTCATTGAGGGGATTTAAAATTATACAAATGAAGTCATGCTCCCTCCAAGGGGGAGAAAATCAAGAAAAGGCGAAAATAGGGTGGATTCCTTTTGAAACTTTCCGTCTCAACAACACATATAACTTGTGTGAAACATCCCTGGTATTGATTTTTAATAATGGGGGGGGGGGGGGGGGGGGGGGGTACGATGGAACCACAATAGGGGGTCAAAGATTTACATGGGGATATATAGGAAATACATTTTTAAATCTTTTAAAATCTTCAGATGAAGAATGACAGATCTAATTTGACTCAGGTGAGCGATGTGGTCCATGGACATCTTATTTTTCTCGTGTGTGTTGGGTGTATGCGTGCGATCCTCTAAGGCCTCAGTGTGTCACAGGAAGCTCTAAATCTGAAAATAAAACCCCCGCTTATTTCCGGTATTGTTTCACATTTTTACCAAAAATGATATATTCTATCTACCTTACCTATACCCATATGTAAACATGGTGTATCACAATTACTAGCGGCAAAATGTCAAATGAAATTTAAGTTCTAAAACAAAACATTCAAACAATGGCTTCACTGCTCTAGATAACCATCTGTGGAAAAAAGTTTGCTGCTTAGGATTTTGTTAAAACTTTTATTTTGCTGCGATCAAAGCGCTGCACTGAAACCCGTTTGCTTGCTGGCGTTGTACGGAGATTGCTCTCCTTTAAGGGGGTTATATTTTGTCATAAATGATTTGCTACTTTAGCGACCTGGTTTTCTTTAACAGCATGTGGTCCCTGGGAAAGACAATACAGTTTGTTATAGAGATATGTCGGTGAAGGTACTTCTTATCAGCGACATCACGCTGTTGTGCCTCGTGAAGGATGGACATTTGATTCCCCAAGCACAACGTACCTTTGAGGAAATTTACAATTCAAATTTTGATTTATTGTGAATTAGAACGTGTCTTTCTGTGTGCGACCGTCCTTGGAAAATTATCAATACAAACAAACCAAAACATTTGAGATGCACTTTTTCACCTGTATTAAAATTGTATTCATTTTGTTTGGCTGTTTTCGGCTGAATGATGATATAAATTTCATTAGGTGTCGTACAATGTTAGAATGACACTCGGTCATCTTTTGATCTCAAAGCGCGTAAAAGACGTTCTGTATATTTACCCATGACTTTGAATTTATAAAGACGGTCGGGAAAACATTTTGTAAATGCACATTTATTGTTCACAGCCATACTGTGTACCCGTATTCTAAAAAACATTGTCACCTTGAGCTTCCCACCCAGACTCTTTGGACAAAATTCATGAATATTATTGGCGGTTCAAAAGTAGGTGAAGGTCACGGAGTTCTTGCATGGTAACCGTATATTAATTTTTCTCCTTATTTTGGTGACAGTAACGTCATTTCATGTCCCTTCCGGTCATAAGGACTATGATTTAAACAGTCGCTTGAGTATAGGCCTATCCCCGCATTGTTATATTTCGGCACCAACGACAAAAACCCCCCCAAAAAACTGGATTCATGTATAAATAATTTTGGCTTACTTTGGTTGCATTAAGTACAAATATAAAATTTCTTAAAATGAGGGACTTGTTTTTCTATGATGTTCAAACGTTGAACATATTACCCCTCCCTATATGAAAAATTTCCCCACTGTTTTGGACTTGATTAGAAATCATGGGGGTAAATTACATTCCATACAGCAAATTGTATTCAGTTTACTTGAAGAAATAAATTCAGTTTTAATTTTCATCATTTGGGGGGAGGGGGGGTATGTCAGTAGCAAGTGTCGCTGATAGGGTATATGGAGCCGACAGATCCGAGATCCGAGACAGCACTGCATCATATTGATTGAAACAGGGAACTTACAACTGGCAACTGGTGAAATTTCCTCCCAAGTCTCAACATTGACATTTTGGTAACACCCCCCCCCTCACGTCTCTCTTTGACCAACAGGACCGTGTATTAATTTTTCCCCTGTGTTGTCGACCTTTGACCTATAAAGTGGAGGGTATTGGACAGCTGATGGCGTACATGTACATTTAGGTGTCGCTAAAATTATTTGCAGTTTGTACACAATGATGTTCGGAATCTCCCACCAAGTGTAAACCTCAAACTTCCAGAAATCAATAAACTTACACATTTATGCAATGTAGCAGTGCCACAATTAAGGGCCTAGTATGGTCTAGAAAAAATGGATACAAAAGTTAATTGTTAAGAAACGCGAGGATGGATAGGCAAGTACAAACAAAGTGTTGTAATAACTTTTTCCTGATAATTAATTGATACATACTAAATAATAAATATAGGAGTTTTGCATGCTCGATAGGAGTGACGTCATGTTGTATCGGAACAGACGACATTATAATACATGCACTGTACGCACACCGTGTACTGTATACATGTATACTAGCCTATAAGTAGGATTTTTGGGAGTTAAAGTTGGTCCAAAACTTTATGTCCGACTTACTGGAATGCCCTAAGAAGATTAGTATTTTTCAGGATGGCGTAATGTATAGCCTAGTATTTTTTAAACAACAAAAACATGTACGAAATAAACAAAATAGTAACTGTTTGATTTGTTGAGAATTAAAAGTGAAATATCGATGTCATATCCCAAAACATTATTGGAACACGGATAAATGCATAAGATTATTGATATGAAATTGATTTGTTGGGGGAAAATATCAAATATTGGCGCATTTCTCAAAAAGTTATTTGAAACACAGGTAAAACATGAGAGCATTGATTTGAAATTGTAAAAGCGATTCTTGAAAAAAGTTAGACCGACTTACAAATGGGTCAATGGCTATTCCCTCCAAAATAACCTAAAAACTATACAACCGACTTAAAGGCGAACCGACTTATAGGCGAGTATATATGGTACTTTTCGGTCACTCGAACTGGGTCCTGGATTAATTTGGGGTGTGATACAGAAAAGGTTATCTGTGTAAAGTTTTTCTCCGTGTAGCCACAAGTCAGGGTACTATGTGATGGTACTTACAAATATTCAGTAAATAGAATATACGGAATGCATCTAGAATTTTCTGTGCTTACATTTTCCTGAGAGTGTGCGACATATGTGTTTGACTTGTACATACTTTTTTAACAGTATCATTGTGATAGACCTGAGGTTTTGATAAGTTATATAATGTATGTAATGTAAAATTTGATAAAATAGATAAAGGAAAAAAATAGATAAACAAATATGTAAAAAATTTATATACATGTATAAGATATATTGAAATTAAAGAAATCAGGAATATCATTTTTTTTTTAAAGCGCTACTAAATTTCATAGTAATGTAAACTTGAGTGAACTGATCGCTTCACAGAATTCAACAAATAAAAAACGTGTAGCAGTTGGACACCATTATGAATACTTTTAACCAGAGCATGTAATGGTTACATATATAAATACGGAGAGATCGGGTACTTGGCACATTCAATCTCTCCCTGCTGTCAGAATGAGACGATTGGTGTTTCTGGTAACCATCATCTGGGCGATAATGTTGGGGACGTCAGCAGACATTGCCAGGAAGGTAACATTTAGCTACTGTAGTAAATGATTATTTAAAAAAAAACCCCAGTATATGTAAATATAAAAAAATAGTTAAAAAAAAACCCCACTGTAATATTTCGTGGGGTACATTTCATTTTTAAAGTTTAAATACGACATTAATATCATGCTACTCAAATAGATTAGTAAGATATTTGTTTTATCTTTCAAGATGAAATACCCGGACCAATATCGAAGAAACTACACGCCCATCGTAGAAATTAGTTTTAATATTTTTGTGACAATGAATTATGAAGGGAAAAAACCCCCACCATTTCCAATGTTGTAAATCACGGCGAGTAGAACGTTGTGGTATTATTTAAATTTGGATTTATATTCAATAATCTTGTTGCCTTGTCAACTATATGCGAACATTTTTATTTCAATTCGATAATCTTGTTATCTATGTTTGATAAATCTTGTAATTCATATTCATAAATAACAGATTTATAGAATATGAATTACAAAATAATCAAATACTGAACAACAAGATCTATCGAATATTAATAACAAGATTATCGAATATACATGTAAATCAAAATTTGTCGAATATAAAAAGCAAGATTATCGAATATGATTAACAAGATTATCGAATATTATCAATTTATCGAATAAAGACAAAAAGATAACACTATTATTGAATATAGTGTAGATCAAGATTCACAGCACATAAATATCAAGATTATCGAATATAAATCAAGATTTTCGCATTTAAATCAAGATTCGTAGAATATGGCAACGCGTTATAGGCCATAATCGAATATAAATTCAAATGTATCGAATACACATCAAGATTTCGCAGATACATATATAACAAGATTATTGAATTCATATCAAGATTTATCTAATATACAACAATATTTATCAATAAAAATCAAGAATTTTGCATAATCGAATATAAATAAAGATTTTCTCGAATAAATGTAGATTTGTATAACATTGCAACATTTTATACGCCATAGCAAATCTTTCATTTGTTAATGTCAAGATGAATGTATCTTAGTTTTAACGTTGAATACAATTAAGGTTTTGGCATTAAAATTTAAATAATCAGATTGCGTAGAAAATAACGGTCTAAGTAATAGATTTGTGAAAGTTGTTGAGCGTTTTGAATCTCGAGTTAGCTCTCTTTGCTCAGGTTGATCATCTTCACCACCTATTTTTGTTTCTCATACCATTTGCTCATTAATTCCTTGCTAACTGCTGGTTGTAAAATGCATCTACTGCTAATTTGCAGTTGATTAATTCCAACATGAACTTTTGAAATGGATCCCATTGTTTACAAAAAGACTGGACTGACTCCTAATAAAAAACCTTTTTTCTGGCCTAAAGGCACTGTAGAGAAAATAAGAGAGAAAGCAAAAACCTGATAAAAAATGTCTCCATTTATCCATCCTGAAATGTAAAATACACCCAGTCGGCCAATGATGGAAACAATTTCTGCATGTCATTCCGGAACAACATGATGCCATCGCGGCATGCAATGAATTCCAACATAAATAGGTGTGGATCAGAATGCAGGAATACGGTTAGAAACAATGTGTACATTTTAGCAATGATTCATTGTCTGTGCCAATTCTTCCACAACTTAGTACAGAAGTGAGTGACCACTGTCTTTTATAAAGACATATTGTAGGCGAGAGGTATCTGCAGATTATACAGTCCGTTAAGACTTATGAAATATCGGTATCTGGAAGAAATCTTTCATCTCTTAACCTTTGAGTAATCTGGGAAGTAAATCATTAGCATTATGTTGGTTTTGAAAATGTGTTCCAATTTTTTCCTCCCGGTAGGAATACCCCCCCCCCCCCCACTTTACCCCTGTTTTGATAGTACCCTTTCATGAGTGTTGAGCGTCTTCTCGGTACATTTTTGGAGGCTGGATTCTTTTATCGACATTCAGAATGAATTTTCTAACACAGGTCTCTCATCACCCCAGGTGTATTGTATTTATGAATTTGGTTTGGTTAGATTGTCTGTCTGTCGATTGATCGGTCTTCAGTGACACTGGACTTATACACATGCACTTAACCTCTGTGATAAAATTCAAACTGTAAAATCTCGGTAAACGTAAAGAAAATTTTAAAAATACTTTACATTAACTACGTAGAAACAAAAACATGTGATTTTATTCTCAAATCATTTTATCCCGTTTTAGATTTACATTAACTACGTAGAAACAGAACATGTGATTTTATTGTCCAATTATTTTATCCGTAGAAACAGAACATGTTGATTTTATTGTCCAATCATTTTATCCCGTTTTAGCTTTATCTATCTTGTTTTCCGCAAAACTTTCTCAAGTTAACAGTCATGCTAAATTCAAGATGTTGAGGCGCATTATTTCCTATTTCTAGACAGTACCCATAACCATTTCATAAATATTAAATCACATTAAAGCATACTTTCCTTGATGATCTTGATCTTTGATCTTCAAATCAGTTTTCTTTTGCCCTGTGATTTGTATACATATATATTTCAAGTTCATGTTTTTTAAACAGATTCAGTATTATCCTGGTCTTAACATCGATCGGTGGGGTAACAAATTTTCGTGAGTCCAACAAGTCATCCATACGATCATTTACCTCAGTAGTTTATGAATATTCTATGTAACCGTGTACAACCAGAATATGTAAAAACATAACGCACAACTTTTCGTAGGTAAAACACACCGGCGAAAACTCAATTCAAAGTATGATCTTGGTCATTATACAACTCTGCGTTACCAATTTTTATTTTTGCATGTAATTTCTATTTCATCACCTTTGAACGAAAGTGGAATATGATTAGAAGGAAACTCGAGAGAGATAAATTCAAGAGAATTTTTCCCCTTCCTTGCACTTTGCTTTAACAATACAAACCGAATCTTTCTCTTGTTACAGACAGACGACCTAATTGAGGAAATAAACAACCTTGAAGATGACCAGGAAGACAGTCCAAGGGATATTTCCCCAGGGGTAAGTAGCTAAAGTAATCACCCCCACAACATAAGAATCCTTTATTTTTCTACGTATATGTTTGCCATGAGATTGAGAGGAGACCGCAGTGAAGATACCTGTTCCGTTGTAAGTGGGTAATGATGAGTTTCGAGCCTCGAAATAGTACATTTACATCCTTGGTCTTTAGTACTTGTAGACCTACACGCGATCTATTTGTGGTTATTATGTTTCCAAGGATATGATCTATCAACAACTGTATTTTAAATTGTTGATCCACAATGTTTAAACATTTCAAAGGTCACGACTTAAATATATTCCAAAAGATACGATTCATTGTGAAGTGTACGGGGATAATTTTAACTCCCCGAGCCGAAGTGTTGGCGAGATTTCTGTTGATTTCTTTCCGGTGTCAGTGTATCTGCATGTATGTTTAGAACTATGTACAATGAAACAGCTGAATAAATTTTTATTTTACCGATAGATGGGAATTTTAGGGATAGAGGATAATACCAATAATCTGATTAGGTAGGGTCAGCACCCAAAACCCTGGACATCCGTTTAGGTGGGACAAACCCTAAAAAAAAAAATTTAAAAAAATGGCGCAGATTTTAAAGGTTTTTGGAAAAAAAATTAAGTTCCCCCAATAAAGTAATTCAGGAAATCAAAAGATTTTGTCATTTATTTCTCCGGGAGTGGAAGAAATTATTGCTTCTTTTATCGTTTACTACATTTTCTATACAAGATACCACGATTTACCTTAAATTTGAAAATTTTAGGGGGGGGGGGGGGGGCTGCGCGTCCCTTTAAATCAGCCACTGGTGTATCTATATGCCCTTTACTGAAATTGAAAACAAATACATGTATGTTCCCTCAATATGGGAGAAAGACCAAGTTTGAAAAACACTCAGAAAGACAAACTATATGCATGATTATAATCAACTATAAACTCTCAATCAAAGTTGTGAAATTCATGTCTCTTATATAGGCATAGATATAGCGTCTCCTACCCCCCCCCCCCCCCCCCCCCCCCATAAAGGGCTAAGTTGATTGTGTATCACAAATACGTCAATTCTCTGAAATTCTTCCCCAGAGAGAGGAATGAAGCCCGGGGAAGTTGACCATTCCATTATTCAGAATACACATGTATACATGAAATCCCAAGAGAAGTTCATTTCTACCAGAAGATTTATGTTCTGTCTGTCACAGATAGTGTTCGTGTGAAAACCCCCCAGAAAATTTAGCGAGACACAGGTGTTACACTCGGGCGTGTTCGGGACGTGGGTCTATCGAAGTTCATTTCTAGGTTAATGTTTATAATCTACTATAGAAATCGTAAGTTAAAGTAATCATTCATTTTCATTGATCGCTCACTACAAGAAATATACATGAAATATATCGGATTTCATTCTATGTTGACACGGTATATCAACTAGAGGCAAAACGACAGTGATTAAAATAAATACGAAACATTTATACATGTAAGAACTGAAATCTGAGTAATAATAAAAACAAACTGAGTACCAGCAAGCACTGTATACCAAGCCATAAAAATGCAATATAATCATCTATTTTATATATTTGGCCACATGTAAGCATATCATGTTCTCGTATTTACTACGACATTGTGTATTAGGTTAGAGTTTCAACTGCTTGTGGTTCGATATTACTGCTCTTCACCATCTTCACAAGTCAAGGGTTATTGATTCGTTACATGAACAGCCCTTGACTTGTGAAGATGTATCGAATCAATAACCCTTGACTTGTGAAGATGTAACGAATCAATATCCCTTGACTTGTGAAGATGCTCTTCATAAGAACTCTGAATCTTATTTTTATAAGTCTTATCCGATCGTTATTAGTCCCCTACCGACAAAGTCGAAGGGGGGACTTTAGGTTTGTGCTCCGATCGTCCGTCCGTCCGTCCGTCTGTCTGTCCGTCAATCTGTGTGTTCGTCAGTCCTGCAAATCAGTTTTCCGCACGTTTTTCTCTGTTCTTGCAGATAAGTATTTCATATTTGGTACATTGCTTTGCCATAACATACATGTATTACTAATCAAATTCAAATTTGGATTCGGTCCCTTGATTTTTCACTAAGCTATGGCCCTTAGGCTTAAAAAAAACACATGAATTATCAGTTTTCCGCACTTATTTTCTCTGTTTTTGCAGATATTCATTTGATATTTCGTACATTGCTTTGCCATAATGAGTTACATATCTTATTTGTTTTGTCTCATTTCGTAGATTTTTCACTAGGCCTTGGACTTTAAAAAAATAGCATGAATTATCAGTTTTCCGGACTTTTTTCGTTGTGCTTGCAGGTATTCATTTTGATATTTGGTTCATTGCTTTGCTAAAACATGTTACAGATCAAGTTTGAATTTCGTGATTTTTCGCTGAGTTACGGCCTTTGGACTTAGAAAAATCGCATGGATTGTCAGTTTATCGGACGTTTTGTTTTGTTGTGCTTGCAGATACTCATTTGATAATTGGTACATTTTTAGTTCGCCTCTACAAAGTTGATAAGAACCAGTGGAGTTACATCCACACCAGCTTAATGCTTACATCCAAGTTTGATAGGAGTACTACACTCATTAAAACTTTTAGCATAGTAATACAACAATGTAGCTAAATCATTGATGATCACCTACATTTCACAGTTCATTGACCTGGTAAAAGACCTAAACCTAATTATAAATTTGTCTTTTTCCTGGTTTAGTTTCTGTACCCGAATAGTAGTTGATTCCCAACCATTCGTACCCTGGTTCCCCAACTTTCCCCTTTACCGTAACCTACATAATGAACTTTGAATATTGTTGCGGTCCAGTGACTTTTGTAACCGGTAGGAGACTATGTATTGCTTGTTCTTCTGGATACAATACGAAATGAAATATACAAGAGTATGCAACTTTGTAATATATATATATATGTGTGTGTGTATATATATATATATATATATATATATATATATACAAAAGCGTACTAAATAAAATATACGGCAGTGTTCTTGCAAAGCCGAAACGAGAATCACAACCGAGAGATAAAGAAAACCACATTCAACCCGCAGTATTATTCTAAAGTCATTTATACAGAAAAGGTCTTAATCCTGAAGAATATATGACTATCTGTCGATTAGGAAATCTTTTTACTGGCTCTGTAATAGCATGTATGCGAATGGATGGGGGAGTTATTCAGCAAACTTAACCACGTGACCACCTTGATGCTTCTCAATCTTTTGTAAATCATTTACAGCTGAGGCTTCTTAAGAAAAATTATGAACCAGGCGACAGAAAATCTAACATGGAGGACGGGATATCATTCGAACTTGCCCCGGAAGTGGTAAAAGAGGATTAAGGCTCACTGATAGTTTCATTGCTTATTATAATTATACATTGTACATGTATTTTCCATTGATTTTATATAGAGTAATTGGAGTTTTACTGAGTCATAAACCGAACACAGTGCTTGTAGCTTAATGGTTATGTGTAGGTCTCTCGCGTGCAACCGGTCCCGAATATTCGATCCCTAGTCACCGTCGGAAGCCAGCGGTCTGTCTCGCGTCCGTCTTGTTGCCGCTTACAGAGATGCGCTATTTCTATGACAACTAGAATAGGTAGATAAGTAGTGACTGTTCTCTCACCAGGCACCCGGTACTAAGGTAGTTCATTACACCAAAAGTTTAATCAATGGCTTGTTAAAACACCTATTATAAAGTATCAATTCATCACTGAAATAGTCTCAATTATTTTATATGATTTTTTGTTAATTTTTCCGGAATGGTGAAAAAAGGTGTTTTCTTTGCAAATAAGAGATTCTACAGTCCAAATTTAGCTGTGATTTGATGCATGGTATGGATATCTAATAAATCATGCCTAAAAGACTCGGGTAGACGTTCTAATTTTTTTTAACTCCCGATAGAGCGGAGAAATTTCCGTTTGATTACAAAATTGATAGTGCCATTTTCTTAAACTCCAGGAAGTGATGACGTGTAATTTTGTTCCGGCAGGTTTGGATTTCGAATTCAAAGAACATTTGTGAAGCGTGTTCCGATTAAAAATACTTTGATTTATTTATTTATTGTATATTGCTGACTTTTCACTCATATAGAGGCGAAGGGCTGCAAATTTTAGGCCTATTGCTCAGCGCTTACGGCCTTTGAGGAGGGAGTGATCTTTATCGTGCCACACCTGATGTGACATGGGGCCTCGGATTATCGGTCTCATCCAAACTACTGCTCCATTTAGTTGCCTCAAGATTACGACAAGCAAGGGGTACTGAGGACCTATTCTAACCCGATTCCCACAGGACAAAAATACTTTGATACTATATGCAGTGCACGTGCTGTGACAAATCGTTGCTAGCCACGCTTACTGCATTCGGGATTACCTACCCTACGTCAAATCGTGGATGTATAATCAACGAAATTCTCGAATTTCATGAATATTCATGAAATGAAACAATCATTTATTGACCAATCACAATAACAGATTTCGATATTTTAATGACTGCATCCACAAGGTAAAACGTTTAGCGTTTGTTTACAAATAATGACAGACAAACATTTTACAGATCATTCTTTTAGAAGCAAGTCAAGTTTTCCGATTCGGCAATCTCCTCGGGTTATCCCACTACGAGCCACGCGATGATCTCCGAGTGCTTTTTTTAATTGGTTGATATATGAACATCGATATTCATAAAGTTGCATTCTCTACCCAGAGTTCCGTGCGCTACGAGCACTACATGGAATGAGAGTACCAAAACCCCGTATGCGTAACCCGGACGCAGTTTACCCAAGATTGAGCGAAGGTATAAATGTCTAGGTGTTGAGTGATTGGCTAATATCAAGAGTGAAATTATTTGGAATTGAAAGAAATATTATAGAGGTTCAAATTAATTGTCAGGATGAAAAATTATCGCACAAAATCGAGAAATGACTGAGGAAATTACCATGGTAGGGGTGTGCTTAAAATGAAGTGTGTAATTTACTGCAGATTGCTATGTGTTGTAAAAAAGTACAAATATGGCCTAGAAAAGGCACGGGACCCTATATATTTTTTGTCAATTTTTATCAACACTTGGAATGAACTTTGAAATGTTTGCGGTCATTTGTTTAAAATCGATATAGTTAATTAGTGAAAGGGCCAAAGGTTAACATTGAGGTCTATGGGAAATGAATTGGTACTCTTTTCCCACATGTGTAAGTGAAGCTTGCATAACGCGCCCTCTGGTGAGAGAATGATAAAGTAGGGGGATTTCTTACTCATACAGCCGTGGCTATGACGTAGTGTGGACGGAGACAATAAACGTGAATTAAGACGACGGTTCTAAAATACGTTACAAACAGCAGAGTGACGTCATAATGTGTTTTTATTTGGGTTATTCCGGTATGATTTTTTTTTAACCAATCGGATTCGTGGTACATGCATCTTCGTCAATCTAACAAGCATTAGATAACTTCTCTGTTTTATCATTTAAGTTATCCCTGCATTACGTTATTTTCCTGTTTTACTAAAACCTACATGTAAATTGCTCGAACCGTCCTCTTCGTTTTGCAGGATGAGGATGTGACGAGAAGGGAACATTTCGCAGATATCCTCAAGGACGAGAAACGAATCAACCCAGAGGACATATCCCCTACGGTACAGAGCCTTTTATCTCCACTAGTATTTGTTTTCATGTGTTTTAACAATCGTACATAAACGATAATTGCTGACAAGAAAATCAAATAATTTGGGTTTCCTGCTTTACGGGGCATTGGAGTGGAAGAAGTAAGATCTTATCTCAGACACTAAAAAGATTACATTAGAAGGGGTTATCTAAAAACTTACGTATTCTTGGTTCCCATAATGAACTTTAAATATACAAATGTAATGGTTCCGGATATTTGAGGTACGACCATGCGGAGTTCTCAATTAGTCACTTTCCATCACGTGATCTCATTTGTGTATAAATACCGAGACTCGCAGTCGTCTGTGGCATTCTGATCGAAGACCCAGCCAAGTTGAGAGGACGAGATTATGTGTACTAATAAAGTATTCATAGTAAACAATTCCTCGCCTGTTCTTACAGTTAGAGAGTGAATTTGGAAGGCCATCAGAAGTCTGGCCTGCCACGAAGAGGTTGACCTCCAGTAAAGAGGCTAGCCATAGTTCGTTTTTGGTGTCGTCCGCATTGGCTGAACAGACCGTCGTCCAGGCCGCTATACTCATTGTCCGTCCTGAATAAGGCATCCTACAGTGAGTGTAGTGGTTGAAGGGCTACCACATATACTGTCCGTCCTGAATAAGGCTTCCTACAGTATATGGGGTAATCCGAGGGCGACTGGGCTCTAGATCTGCATTTTGTTAAGTTAGCACTACCAGTTATCGTTGCTTGCCTCTGATTGATATAGTGATTCTCTGTTTGATTATAATTTACCTAGATAAGGTTAGGACATATTTGTATATTTTGGCAGTCCACTAAATTCATACCAATTAGTTTAAATTAGCTATTGTTGAATACCCCAAACCCTGGAATTGACCAGGTACGATCCCAGAAGTTAATGTAAATACGTTACACAAACACAAGTGCCTAATGGTTTGGGGGCTTGCTTCGCAATCTGGAGGTCCTGTGTTCGATTCTAACCTAAAACGTTTAACCTAGGTACATGTAGTGACTGTTCCTTCGCCCGGCATTAAAAGTGACTTCCGGGTCATTAGGATCTGACCTTATGATGTCACGGTAGGCGTTGGCACGATAGAGAACCGTCACTGCCAGGGCATTAAACGTCAGGCAATGGACAACATGTTATGCCAGTTTTACACAGCTGTATCCACATCACTTAGTGGGGACTTCTTTTAATGGAACGCAAAACCTTATACAGACATCAATACAAAGCAAGGGCGCTGATTAACAGTATACAATGGTGAAGCAATTTCAGAATGTACATCTCTCTCTCTCTCTCTCTCTCTCTCTCTCTCTCTCTCTCTCTCTCTCTCTCTCTCTCATATCACAGCAAAACTTACCGATGAACAATATGAAATTGTCAAATTTTCGGTGTGACCTGTCCTTTCGTCAGGATGACTGAATATTTACAGAAAGATGAAAAGCAAATAAATGAAATAAAATTACAAACTAACACTAAAACTAAACTACAATATTTGGAGCTTTGCATATCGTTATGTATATGCCATTCAGATCCGGTACTGTGGAAGTCGAGTGTTGACACAAATGCACCTAGAATTACAAGAGGTTCTGTATTGTTGTTGTAGGAAAACGACGAGGAGGAGGAGGAAGTGGACAACACCAGGGATGACGGGATAGACAGTATAAGGAGCATCTCCCTGGAGGTAAGAAGTTATCAACGACTTTAATGTACACAAAACAGCTGCTAAAATGACAATTTCTTTAATTAGATTAATCAACTTTAACAACAGCTTACGTAGAAGAGAAAGCGTATGTTCCATTTTGAATCTTGGCTTCAGTAATGTTTGGTTTTGAATTCTTACACGTGATCAATCTGTATATTTCCAAGGATGTAGGATATGGAATTGTATTTCAGGTGAGAAAAATGATTCTGAAAACGGTGATTTAACGCATTTTAAAAACGTGTGCTTTCTTGATTAGTATATCAAAACTTTTTGACCTTTGAAACTATGAAACCAATTTTATTTAACCGCAATATGTGGGGATTCAATGTCAATGTCCTTACTGCACGAGTCCGACGGAGGCCAACACCTCCAAATATTGCGCAATCTGAAAACCTGTTTACAAAGTGTCTGCAGAACAACATGGCCACACTTTTGGGTGTATAATGAAAGTGTATTAACATCCCTTTACCAAAGCTGTAAAATCGATACCCCCTGAATATCGGATTAAAACGAAATGGAGGAATAACTTGAACAAACTTAGATTCCAAGACGACAAACCGTGTGTGTGGTTATAATAAGGTGTTAGCCCTTTACCAAAATTTGTGAAATTAGGTAGTAAGGCCCCCGGAATGGGTTAATTTGTCTAATGCCTATATCGCGATTGCATAAATTTTGATTTCCATGGATAAGGAGATGACGCCCCTGGGAAGGATGAAGTTAAAAGATATGAATCAATACTTCTATACATAAAATCGAAACATAAAAAAAAAAAACCACCAAAAAACAAAGTTTGCTTCAAAATGTAAAACTGATGTACAAATGTACGTCGAATCTCTTCATGTATTGTTATTCATTTTTAAGTTTGAGCCACTTGAAAAGAGAGGAGTTCTCTCGGGGGACGCTGCCGCCTTTCTGAAGGCCCACAACGACAAACGTCGGATCGTCAGTCCTACTGCTACAGACATGAAGGAAATGGTGAGAAAATAAATCCACATAGGAATTAACACAACCTTTGTATTTCTATCATATATACGTACTGATACAAGCGGTTGTGTCAAAAACGCCAAAATGACAAACCCGCTAAAATGAGAGCCAATACGTACCGTATAACAAAAAATTGTACAGTTTGAGTTAAACATTTAATTTTTTGATACACTCTAACTAATGAGCACAATTGCAATCTAACTTAAGATAACTTTTGATAGCAGCTTGTAGACCGGCTCGCTATATAGATAACTCAATGGCGGGTAAGAGTCCATGAATTCGTGGGGCCTAATTTTCGTGGGTTGGTCACGATTTCAAACTTTCATTTGGATGTAATTTCGTGGATATGGTTTCTGTACAATTAAATAGATTGTGCATTTCGCTTTGGTTTGAAATTCATAGGATATATGCACCAACGAAATCCACGAAAATTAAGCCCCCATGAAATATGATGAGTTCACTGTAGGTGCCCACAGAAAGTGGACTGAACCTTAAGAATGACTTATCTGTCACTTACACTACTACTGAAACTGGGCAATTGATTTCAATAGCAATGGAGTACAGAGCTGGAGAGGATTGCAAGGAACTACGCCAAAAAGTGTACTTTTGCACACAATTCACAGAGATCGTCATCCACATCATACTACGTAGGAGAGAACCTGTTCGTTAGCTATGGTATGTTACTACTATGTTGGAGAGAACCTGTTTGTTAGATCTGGTATGTTACTACTATGTTGGAGAGAACCTGTTCGTTAGCTATGATATGTTACTACTATGTTGGAGAGAACCTGTTCGTTAGCTATGATATGTTACTACTATGTTGGAGAGAACCTGTTCGTTAGCTATGATATGTTACTACTATGTTGGAGAGAACCTGTTCGTTAGCTATGATATGTTACTACTATGTTGGAGAGAACCTGTTCGTTAGATCTGGTATGTTACTACTATGTTGGAGAGAACCTGTTCGTTAGATCTGGTATGTTACTACTATGTTGGAGAGAACCTGTTCTTTATCTATGGTATGTTACTACTATGTAGGAGAGAACCTGTTCGTTAGGTCTGGTATGTTACTACTATGTTGGAGAGAACCTGTTCGTTAGCTATGATATGTTACTACATGTAGAAAGGTACCACTTTAATTTAGGGACATCACCATCGCTGTTGCTATCTCAGACCTCCTCGATTTCAACAGATTATACTTTCTCTTACTTTTGTTTGTTAAAACACTTATATTACAGGAGATATGTCACCTGCGCAGGCGGTAACAAGTTGGGACAATGAAAAGAACGACTACACTTTATCCAGTAATAGGTGCGATCCCAACAGCAAGCACGGGTGTGGTCACTACACGCAGGTAAATCAGTCAGTCAGTCAATCGATCAATCAATCAATCAAACAGTCAATCAACCAATCAATCTATCTACCACTGGTCTAGCCACATGTCTTACAAAAATCATTTTCTATGTTCACAGGTTGTGTGGGCAAATTCGGAAACAGTTGGATGTGTAAAACACTTCTGTAACTACGTCAGGAACTTTAATAACAGAGGCTATTTAGTAGTTTGCAACTATGGTCCAGGGTAGGTGTACTATCTTAGATATGATTGTCTTAGTGTAGTTGTTGATCATGAAACAAAGTTAAGAAAGTCGTTATTGTATTCGTAGTCGCTTGACATTTTAGAAGAAAATATGTTGATAAGATTTTCTTAATACTATTCTATTCCCTCAGAAAGTTAGATTTTCTTTTTATTTGCTACTATTTTGATTAATGAATGATTTGTCACGTGTTCAGGACGAATAATATTTGCGATGGAACCAACACAAACATTCATCCCTAACAAAATTTCTGGTTCATAACGTCAAAATTCACGGTACTTACACGTAAGTGTTAGCGAAACTTGCGTGATTATTGTCAGCTTTCAGTAAATATGTTGATGTATTGCAGCGGTAACGTTAACAACCGGAGACCCTATACCAGTGGAACGACCTGTAAAGACTGTCCGGCGGGATACACATGTGTGAACAAATTATGCAGCAAATCTTCGGGTAGGAGAATATAAATACATGATAACTAAGGAGAGTGCAAATATTTCATTACGCTGATTTTATACTCAGTTATGGGTAGGACTTTGGCATCCAACTGTACGAGGGAGCATTTACTGTAAGTAAATTACAAGCAGAGGACATCACATGTTAATTGGGGACACATTTCGTTTCCGGTTATTTTTTATGAGATTTTTTAATTTCCACCTTTGTTGGGGTTTACTTCTTCCTGAAATTTGTAATCAACATGCATGCCATTTCCAAAATTAAAAAGACAGTATTCTCTAACGTAATTAATAGGTTTATTTACACTCGTATCAGCGCATGTTAGACTAGAGTTGTGTAGCATTGCCCTTTATTCTTTATGGGGTCTGGAATTGGAGCACAAATTTAAAAACGTTTCGAAAAGAATAGATTGTATTCCAGTGAAATACTATAATGTTATGTCGGAAATAAGAGTTACATTCCAGTTTAGATTTTACAAATGATGATGGCAGTGCCAATTCTGTTGTAGGTGGAGGGGGTTCCAATCCTTGTTCAACGAACCCATGTAAAAATAGCGGCACTTGTACATCGTCTGGTTCCGGAAATGCAGTTTGTAAATGCACCAATGGATGGTCAGGAAGCACATGTGAAACACGAGGTACGTATGATATATTATGAATAGTATACTGCATTCATAAAACGTAAAACACCACACAACGTACTGGGCGGGAGCTATCAGTCTCCTCGTCAACTGTCCAGCAGTCTGTCTGCTTAGTCTCCTCGTCAACTGTCCAGCAGTCAGTCTGCCTAGTTTCCTCGTCAACTGTCCAGCAGTCAGTCTGCCTAGTTTCCTCGTCAACTGTCCAGCAGTCAGTCTGCCTAGTTTCCTCGTCAACTGTCCAGCAGTCAGTCTGATTAATCTCCTCGTCAACTGTCCAAACAGTTTGGTTCCTGTCAATGTAAGCTTCAGATGAAGTTCCATTTTGAATATCGGCGACTTAAGCTTCAGATGAAGTTCCATTTTGAATATCGACGACTTAAGCTTCAGATGAAGTTCCATTTTGAATATCGGCGACTTAAGCTTCAGACGAAGTTCCATTTTGAATATCGGCGACTTAAGCTTCAGATGAAGTTCCATTTTGAATATCGGCGACTTAAGCTTCGGGTCAAGTTCCAGTTTGGTTACTGTCGTCTTATGCTTCAGACGTTTGTTATGCTGTTGTATGACCTTTGCTGTTGTATGACCTTTACAAGAGTTACACACCTTTCTATAAGATTCGATTTTGTTATGTGAAGAAATATTTACAAGTCACAGTTGACCAAACATTAATTATATCATTTTAAACTTTGAATTCTGCACTGAGCTACACTCTGGAACTCTCTGTCTGATACCCTCCGCCGTTGTCAGAATTTGAACACTTTTAAAAAACATTTAAACACACATCTTTTTAGACTTGCATATTATTAGTATTATAGGTGGTTAAATCTTTATGGTTTCTTTATCATCATTTTAACATGACTTTTTCAAGTGTATAATTGTATATTTATTTCAACTATTGTATTTTATATCATTTGATTGTACGGCGTGGAACTTTTTTCATGCATATCATGTTTTAGATTTTAGTAATTTTACTTCACATTATTGATGTTTTTCTAGCATTGTTTTGATATTATCTGTCTTAATGCTATTATAATTTCCTTTTACTACGTTTATAACATGCTGTATCATTGTTATTGTGTGCAGCGCTTTAGAGTGGTTATTTATAGTCATATAGGGCATTATATAAATAATAATAATAATTATTATTATTTTTGATTAAGATTATTATTATGGATTTCACCCTGCAGTTGACGTTTATTATCTTTGTTTAACCTGAACATTTTCGACAGTTAAGGGAGCTTATAGGGCACCTGCAATACTTTAACAGAACTCTGAGACTCCTGATTTCCAGTAGATCAATAAGAATATGTGTTCTTAAATTAATCAGTGAATTACTCTAGGCATGAATTCCATGACGTTTTTCTCGTAATCGTTCATTTTTAAAATGTTTGTTTGTCTACTAACGTGAATGAAATAAACACATAGATCCCTTGATTTGAAAATATTTCAGACCGGTCCTTCTGTTCGCAAAATCCGTGCAAGAATGGCGGGACCTGCTGGAACCTCAATAACCGGTTCCTTTGTAGGTGTCCCCCGTCCTACTCTGGTACCAGATGTGAAACAGGACAACGTAGAACAGGACCAGGTAAATTCAATAAGATACTGGTAATGAAGAACTGCATGTTGGCTTTATTCTAATTTCTTAATTTTGTCTTAATGATCCAATAACTTCCATGAGTTTGATGGATATTCCTCCAAAATGCGTCCACACTTATTTTTCATCAGGCAACAAAATGGCTAAATTCAACAGTTTTAATAAAAACCAACCTAATAAACAATGAAATTATTTCAGGAGTAAGACTTGTAAAAATCGTACTAACATGCCTACGAAATGGACTAAACTAATTCACTAAAATATCTTTTGCAGAGAGCTCCTTTAGTTGTAATTTTGAGAGAGGTATGTGTCTCAAAAACTATAGGAAGAATGAAGTTAACTTCAGACGGGTAAGTTTTATTGTATTTTGGAACAATTGTTACCTAATTCCATTGCAATACACTGCAATTGTTCGAAATTGAAAATAGATCCAGGGTTAAGATGACTACCGAGTATTCCTCCACGTAAATGAAATGGGGAATGTAAACATGATAATATTATATCAAATAGTATAACCCTTTATTCAACCAAGATTACCTGTCTTACTCTCCATTACCATCATGGCTGTCTTTGGACAATAGTTTCTAGTCCTTTAGAATAAAGAAAGTAAAGAAATCTTTAAAAACTTCTAAGGAAAAACATGACTCAGCTGAGCGTTGTGTCCCATGGGACTTATATGTGACTTAAAGAAAAAATGTTTCGTAGGAAATGTAAAAGTATGTGGAGCCAAATTGTAGAGCAATGTAACTGAAAATGACAACGTTAAACCATCGCTGTTATTGGTAAAATGTTTTAAGATAACTCATTGATCTGAAATACATTTCATGCACTTTCAATTTCTCGACTAATTGATAGTACATAAGAATAAAGAGGGCACATTGTGGACTTCTCAGTTTATTCTATTACATTCCAATCACACATACGCGAAGTTAGTATTTCTCATGGTGTCATACACTGGCTAAATATTGTATCATGTTTTAGGGTCTTTACTATAGTTCAAAATGATCTAATAAAATATTGAAAAATCATTATTTTTATTAAATATTTCCATACAATCAATGTACTGTGTCTGTGATTATGAAATCTGCACTAGTAGACAGAGGCCGGAAGTTACTTCCAACCCCTGTTAAAGCACCATCAGACAGAGGCCGGAAGTTTCCTCCAATCCCCTGTTAAAGCATCATCAGACAGAGGCCGGAAGTTGCCTCCAATCCCCTGTTAAAGCATCATCAGACGGAGGCCGGAAGTTGCTTCCAATCTCCTGTTAAAGCATCATCAGACGGAGGCCGGAAGTTGCTTCCAATCCCCTGTTAAAGCATCATCAGACAGAGACCGGAAGTTGCTTCCAATCCCCTGTTAAAGCATCATCAGACAGAGGCCGGAAGTTGCCTTTAATCCCCTATTAAAGCATTAATTTCATGCATCATTTTAAGCCTTTAAATGAATTAATTATTATTGCAGCTTAGCTTCTTAAGAATGAACAGGAAGACAATTAGTGCCCCCGAGGGATCCTCCTTTGCCGTTGTGTATGCTGGGTTCATATTCGGTCAGAAGAACTCTTATCTATTGTCAAATTATCTACCAGGTGAGTTTACTCTGGGTCTAATACTGCTGATGTTAATGCTAAAGGAATATATATTGTTTGTAAGGCTCATTATTAAAACTATTTTGAATGAACTTGGCTTTTATTCCACCTTTGGTAATCCAAGTTATACTCCAAATGCCCTTTCAAAAGACGAAATTCTTCCAAAAACAAAATCACGCTTAGGTTATTAACACATAAATACCCAATCAATGTAAAACTTATACGGTACCAATTTTGATGCACCAGATGCGCATTTCGACAAATAATGTCTCTTCAGTGATGCTCAACCGAAAAGTTTTAGAGCTATTATAGGGGAAAACAGTGTGCCAAACAAGTGGAGTCAAATTCGTCTAAGGATAAGAGCTATGCTTGAGGGAGATAATCCTTAATTTTGAAATGAATTTCTAAATTTTACAACAGCAATTAAATATACATCCGTATTTTCAAGCTAGTAACGAATGTGACGAATACATCTGAGTTCCCGTATCCAGCCTGGATTCCAAAACTTCACGAAAACCCTTACAAGGATACATTTCTGGAAATGTTCTGCCAAGTCTCTATTTTTGACTCTCACAGAATTATTAACTGCTTTGAACGAGAAACTTATTGTATCACAAAATATGCGAGAAGTGGTGTACATGTAAATCAAATTAAAAAACTATTCCCAAAACCAACAGCATCAAAACGTGTGACTTTTCAACACATTACATGACCATTCTTTACGATAAATTAGAGACTAGGCTTTTTGGCATCATAGACAACTGTTTTCCATGAAAATGGAACACGGAAATATTCATATCCTGTGATCAATCATTGAAAACATTACTTTGTTGAACACCACTCTGATGCTACGCACAAGTACTCTGAAGTTGATATTAAAATGATGCTGGAGTTCCTCTTTGACAATATCAACGTGGTATTTAATAATCAAATCTTCCAGCAGTTTCTCGAAATTCCCATGGGTATGCATTGTGCTTTTTGTGTTTTTTTATGAGGCATACTTTATCAAAATGCTTCTACTTAAAGCTTGAGAAGAAAATTCTTTGCTGTGGCTTCCAACTCAACACACACACACACACACACACACACACACACACACACACACACACACACACACACATATCGACCATGTTTTATCTATTAACAATGTTCATTTTCATTTCACATGATGATTCTGTATAACCCAAATGAACTCGAAATAAAATTCATCACAGAGTCTTCCACATCTGCATCATATTTAGACATTTTATTAAACATATGTGTTAACGTCAAATTTATCATTCAACTTAATGATAAACAAGATGAGCATGTTCCCGAAGAGTAGTGTGTTACCAAATACAGAAAGTCCCAACTATGTCTTAGAAGTAGATGTTCTATAGAAAATAGACACGCCCAGTTTCTCTTGTAACACATGCAAAACAAACACGATGTCTTCTTTTTCAGAGGCCGTCACGAGAGTGACATTTACGTACAGAATCGTTGGATCTGGAGAATTGAAGTTTATCTACAAAAACAAGGATATAAATTATCCTAAATCAGTGTTCTCCAGCAAGTCTAGCAACGGAGTGTGGAAATCGTGGACTGTCACCATTCCTTCTGGAAAAAAGACATACGTAGGGAATATTTTCATTGAGTTTACATCATACATTTACATTAGGATCTTTTATGCAAACTGAAGATTAATTATAACTTCATCATGAAATACA
The DNA here is from genome assembly GCF_947568905.1 of Ostrea edulis. NCBI lineage: Eukaryota > Metazoa > Mollusca > Bivalvia > Ostreida > Ostreidae > Ostrea > Ostrea edulis. The sequence continues at coordinate 7,005,261 of NC_079169.1, read as the reverse complement.
CTCCGATAAATACTTTCTGCTATTCACACTTACCTTAGATTCTACGTGTTTTGCAACACGATAAGTCCCTCAAAGAGTTACAGAAAGATATTTATTTTCACGCATTCATTTATTTTTCTTGCCAGATCTGTGAATTAGTTATCTACCTGAAAATTTTAATGTAGCACTTGATATATCATTTAATCATTTGGAAATCTCCTTAAACCTATATTACTAAAATGAGAACCATGACGAACGTTCATTACATTAATTTATTTTATTCAGTATTATTTCCAAGCCACGGTGGGGAGAAATTCCGTAATTGGCATTGATAATATCAAGGTCAAAGTCTACCAGTGAGTAGGAAGCCACGTGTAAGGTACAGTTATGGTTTATTTCTCTACTTACAACATACAATATGTAGATAGAGAGAGAAAATTATTTTTTTTTTGAAAATCTTCATTTCTCTATATAGATTTTCTCCTGACTATGGAATAAAACCGAGTTTTAGATGCTTTATATTTGGATATTTTATTGAACATAGATGTTAACGGCAAACCAGCAACTTATTCTTATGACAAACGGAATTACTTCAGTTTCTCCTTCGTCATTTCCCCATATCTTATTAGAAATATTCAATTATCACATGCATATGGTATCCATCTGTCTAAAATGAATCGATACGGCAGAGCATATTCTGCGTATGGTTAGTTTTAAAATCGAGACAGACTATTGACCAATAAGTTGACGTTAGAGGGATTTCTGAAGTCTGCATTTTGCAAAGTCAATGGTCGTTATAATGATCTAATTTGTAAACAACTTGCCATTGGGTCGAATGCTGCCTGACGTGTTTTATACCAATTGCCAGACTGTGATTTACATACTGTTTTTGACTATGGCATACTCCGTTTACATGATCGATATTTGGCTTACGATGGATGCGACCGGTTAACAGGAGATGCTTACTCCAAGGCACCTAAAACCACCTTAGGTGTGTCCAGGGGTCCGGTTTTGCCGTACTCTTCAATTTGTATTCTTTCAAGAATTTATGAGATTAATCACTGTTTGTTGTCTTCACTTTTTATCTCCTTGTAATTCATTGTGAAAGAGGATATAGAACTGGACCATTCGTGTATGGGTATCTGTGTGAATGCGTGTAACATTGAGCTTGTAAGGCCACATGCTTTGCTCGATTGATTGATTGATACTTCGCAGACAGTTTTGTTACCAAGACAGGAAGTATCCTATTGTGTTTGGAATCAAAGGTCAATGTCTCGATAGGACTTCATAGAAAAAGCTTGTAGACACTGATTGCGAGGGGATATGCTCCACCTTGCATTCATTTATGATATCATGGCTTAGGATCGGTATGTAAAGTAAGACACCGGTACAGTGGAGAGCATTGTTCTAAATCAGAATACAGCGATTTCTCAATTTTTGGGAACTATAGTAGACCTATACCATATGCAGTCCGTTTGACGTTTTATTTGTGTGTATATTGTATGTATTGACATTTTACTTGTTTTATGTATGTTTTGTAACATTATTCCAGGTAACAAGGTGCGCTGAAAGCAACAATAGACATGTCATCCTGTTAACCACGATAACCTGTGATATATAGTGCAGGGTTGTAGATATTTAGTAAATAAATAGTATTCATCGGAACTAATGTTTCATTCCTTTTTTGTTAATATTGATTCATTCCGAAATTCGTTTTAGCAGTTTTCAATTCTAACTGGTGCACTTAGTCCAACCAGTTCGTATTGGATACTATGAAGGTAGAACGTGTTCGTATTGGGTACTCTGTGAGTAAAACGTGTCTGGGACAAGCTATGGATCACATACCCTGTAAATTATTATATTTTAAACGTTATTACTGCAAATTCTACAAGGAGATATCGAAATTCTCGGCATAACAAACTTTACAATGCCTAGATATAGAACATCTTGTTTTCAAAATCCTCCTACATTTTCTTGTTCTTTCAACTATAGTCCAATTGAAAATGTCATAACTGGTGATGTCGATATAGTTGTAAATAACGATCTGAAGTCGCTTGTTTCAAAAGGTCAGAAATTCAGAGAGCCCCGATCTTTCAATTGTTGATAGAACTTTAGCTCTGTTATGAATTCTGTCGAAGGCTATGCCAAACGATGGGCTAGATGGAAGAATTTGACACTTTATCAGAACACATAAAAAGTATGAGGAATATTAAAATATCGCATTGAACATGCAGTACGTACCATCTATCCTTCTGTGTTTAGTAAACAAGAAGTGATGACATCAAATAGGTTAGATAAGTAATATGTATTGATTCTATTTGACGAAGCTTGTAACATTGTCTTTGTTTGTAAGGCCTATTATTACAACTGTATTTTAAACGAACTTGGTTTACATGTAATTCCACATTAATTTAGTAATCCAACTTGTACTCCAATTTTCCTCTCCAAAGACAAAATTCCCCCAAACCAGTTTTCAGTTTTAAAAACATTTGATATCCCAGTCAATGATTATGAATTACCATGCTGATATTGGATTCTAAAACTTCACAGAAACGCTTACAAACAAAGACATTGCAGGATCCAGTAAATGTTCTACCAAAACCCTATCGTTGCTCCTCTCGAAAACATTAACAAATGTGAAGAAACGTCAAACGCATTGTGTCACAATATATGTCAGTAGTGGTGTAAATCAATCATTGGATTCTAAAATCTTCTTAATTAAAACATATGCATAATCTTTGGTGATCATGTCTTCTATTGGTTTGTTGGAATATAAAGGGACACGAATTGCGCTCCTTGTCAACTTGTTCAGGCAGAATTTATTTAAAAGTTCAACATTTAAATACAGCGACAACGTTTGATTTATTATTTCATATACATGCCGATTCAATATATCCCGATGAACTCAAAAGACACCACAGTCTTCTACATCTGTTTCATATTTGGATGCTTTACTGAACGTAGCCTTTAACATCTCAGCTCCATGGCAACGTAATGACGTCAGCTTCTCCATCGTAAAATTTTCCTCTGTATGTAGCAATATTTTATTATCATCTGTATATTGTGTTTAGTTCTCTTAACTGATTCGATACAGAATATCATTTTTTGTGTATGATAATTTTGAAATTGAAGCTAACTACTAAGTTAATGCTACAGGGGTTTCAACAATTTGGTTTAAAATCTGCATTTCGTAAATTCTATTTTCGTTATAATGATCTTGTTTGCAAATGAAAGGTAAAGATAACGTACAGTGATCAATTTCATAACTCTTATAAGCAATACAAAATAGATAGTTGGGCAAACACGGACTCCTGGACACACCAGAGGTGGGATCAGGTATCTAGAAGGAGTAAGCATCCCCTGTCGACCGGTCACACCCGCCGTGAACCCTATATCTTGATCAGGTAAACAGAGTTATCCCCTGTCAATACCAGTGTGCCAAGAACGTCCTAACAATCAGTATGAAACATGTCAGACAACATTTGACCCAATGATAGGTTGTATTGGCAAACTAGATCGTTATACATATATGTAACGACCATAGAATTTGCGAAATTCTGAATTTAAACGAGACTGTTGAAACCCCTGCATCATCAACTTGTTTGTCAGTAGCCTGCATCGATTTAAAAACTGACCATACGCAGAACAAGCTCTTGTGTAACTAATCAGTTGAGAGATATAAACACTATAATAAGCAGGTCATAATAGAATATTGCTACATAAATATGGGAAGTTGACGATGGAGATGCTGAAATCATTCCGTTTGTCATAAAGTTGAGTTGTTAGTTTGCCATTAATATCTACTTTCAATAAAATACAACCTGCCATTAGGTCTAATGCTGTTTGACGTGATGCATATCAATTGTTAGACCGTTCTTTGAATATTGATTTCGACTATTGATCGAGTTATAGGGTTTACGAGAGGTGTTACTCGTCAACAGAATATTTACTCCTACCTGACACCCGATCCCACCTCTGGTGCGACCAGGGGTCCGTGTTTGTCCTTCTCTTAATTTTGTATTCTTTATGGGATTTATTAAATTGATCACTGTTCTTTATCTTCACTTATTCTTATTAATATATAAAGACCGCAACAAGACATTCCTTCAAACTATCTTTCTTATCAAAATATCGCATTTTAGGTTGAAACCATGAATATGTATATGTATGCCCATTGAACGCACATTGAACTGTTCCGATATAGTTCGTACAGAGACGATAAACATCTTGTAATATATTTTACATGGGAGAAAAGAAAAATATGTGATGTCATTTTGATAAAGATTTTCTTTAAAAATTGTATTTCCCCTACATCACATCAGATATAGGAAACGCGTACCAAGACACTATCTGTTAAAGATAGATGAGTGACGTAGATAAAACGTGGACATAATTCTAAAAATGATTAATGGAAAACGACAGTTCATGAAAGGGGTTTCAATACATTTTATCTATCAAGGATCTCTTTGGAAGTTCATGTGAGGCAATATATTGAATATTTATACAAAACCATAGTCCTTTCGGGTTTGAGAGAAAACGACCTCACGAATATATTCTAAAAAACATCACACAAACACAGAGTAAAATTTTCCACCTATTTATCAACCGATAACAACAATTTTATGAAAGTTTTGAAAATGATTGGCAATGTCCGTATCTTCTCTGGTTATTTATATGGTTTATGTGCTAGTAGATGAATGCAAACTTCAGTCAGTGGCATCGAAATGCGTCAAGATACTAAGAAAAAACTGGCTAATATGTTATCATGTGAAACTCGCGTGAACTTCATGCGAATATTTCGAAGGATAAGACGAAAGTAAGACGCATAATCTTCTCTTGAAATATTCGCAAAGCTTTAATACAAAATATTTTGTAGGGACGTAATTTAGACATGGCCGGTCTTGTACAATTTGTAATGTGAACATCAATCATATTACTGTATTGGTTCCAAGGATGAAGAATTCTGATGATAATCCAAGATTTAAAGGTGATTTCGATTAAGTTAACAGAAATTGATATTATAAATGGTGTTATTTATCAGAATTATATGTTTAAAATATGGAACATACAAACTTGCAAGCTTTGTTTTTACAGTTCAATGGAACATAATATTACATTCCATGCGACCACTGCACGATTATCACATGGAAATCGTCAAAAGCAATTATATATAATGACATATTATACACAAATTACATGATTTTTGCATGAATATCAAGCAAATAAATTGATATGATATGCGCATGCGTGAATTTTCCTTGTGTAAATACCATTTTTACAATAATATCTGTTTTGATCTTTGTTGGGACCGTGTTTGCCTTATTCTGAATTTTGTATTTGTTATAGAAATACTAGAAATAGAATTTACTCAAAGAGTAATAGAAAAAGTGACGGTAACGGACAGTGTTGAACCTCACAACTCCTATAAAGATTACAAAATTAAGAGCTTGGAAACATGGACCCCAGGACATACCAGAGGAGCAAGAACCCCCTGTTAACCGGTCACACCCGCCGTAAGCCCTTCATCTTCATTAGGTCAATCAGTCAGAATCCGTGTGTAGAGAACGATCGAACGATGGGTAAAAACGCATCAGACAACATTCGAACTAATGACAGGTCATATGAGCTAAACATTTTCGAGAGAGACGTTAAACAAGAAACAAGTAGTATACCATAAATTAGGTCTTTATAACGATCATCAAATTTGAGAAATTCTTATTTTAATCGAGATTGTTGACAGCCCTGTAACACCAATTTGTTCGTCAAAAGCTTGTCTCGATTCAAAAATTGATAGTAATGAAAATAGCCATTAGTATATATGTACAAACCCTTGCTGTCAAATAGGAGTAATGAGATCGATCACAGTTCGTTATCTTCACCTTTTCATAATGAAGGGAACAATGTGGTTGTCTTCGTTGCCCTTATCAATCAGAAAATAGAGTGAAATCAACAATGAATAAATTTGTATTGACCTTAGCTATTATAATACATAAAAGTGAATACATCAACAATATATCTGTATTGACCTTACCCATGATAAAACAAAGCAGTGAAGTGAAGACACTACTGATTGTGTCCTATTTACCTTACCTAACATAGATAACGAACAGTGATCAATCTCATAATTTCTATGAAAAATACAAAATAACGAATAGGGCAAACACGGATCCCTCGATACCAGATGTGGAACCAGGTACCTAGGAGGAGTATTAAGCATCCTTTGATGATCGGTCACACCTGCCATGAGCCCTATATCTTGATCAGGTAAACGGAGTAATCCGTAACAAAATTAGTACAGTATGTAAAGAACGGCTTGATATGTCAGATAACATTCGACCCAATGACAGGTTGTATTTGCAAATTAGATAATCAAAACGACCAAAGAATTTGCGAAGTGGTAATTCTAGACAAGACTGTTGAAACCCTTATAACATCAACTTGTTTGTCAGTCAACAATTTAAAACTGAGCATACGTAGAACAAGCTCTTGTGTATCAAATCAGTTGAGAGATATAAACACCCACCATGAATATTGCTACATAAATATGGAAAGTTAACGGTGGAGAAGCTGAAGGCATCCTGTTTTTCATAAAGTTTAGTTGTTGGTGTATCGTTAACATCTAATAATGTACAATGAAATATCTAATTACGAGGCAAATGTGGAAGACTCCGTGATGTCTTTTATTTTGAGTTTACTGGGATATACATGCATGGATGCAAAATAGATAAAATGTCATCGATATACCGGTATCAAGATGTAGTAACAGTTTCTTTACCAAGAGTCCGGCAATAGAAGTGAAGGTCATGGGTCATGCGTCTTTTGGATATGACCTTAAAAACAGAGGTTCAGTGTCACGGTAGGCGTTGGCACGAAAAAAGATTCCTCGCTGCTACGGCTATGAGCGCCATTCTGCGATTCTGTGATGCACAGAAATATTTCTCAAACTGGTAATCACTGGAGCGATGTATTAATGAGACATACGTTGAAACAGATGCATGTGTGCACGGGTACTGGATACGGATTGAATTATTTTCAAAAAATAAACGCCCTATTTTCAAAACGTCTCGTTAATTAGCTAAGTAGTCATGTGGTACAGTGACATCACACGCGCCCTTCTTCGATCAAGGTAGCTCATTATGTTTTTTTGAAGATTTTATTCGTAGATTTAAGAAATATTAGCAAATAAAGTTTTCAATTTTCATAAATATTTTGTTATTTGAAAACTAGAACGTCTATCTGAGTCGTTTAGGCGTGGTTTCTTAGATATTCATATCATGCACCAAATCACAACGAAATTTTGACACAAGAATCTCTTATTTGCAAACCAAACACCATTTTACCATTCCGGAAAAAAAATCACCAAAAAAATCATATAAAATAATTGAGAGCTTATATCACTCTTTCGATGGTGAAATCATACTTCGTAAGCGGTGCTTTAACGAGCCATTAAATAAAATTTTAGTGTAATGAGCTAGATTTCAATCCGTGTCCAGTACCCGTGCACACATGCATCTGTTTCAACGTATGTCTTTAATACCTCGCTCCAGTGATTACCCGTTTGAGTCACGTGATTTGCTCTTTATCTGCTAGTCTCGTTAAACTCCGTAATTCTCCAACGAGTAGAGGGTGTTTCCTCCTATGAACCTGCTCGTCAGAGATTTGCGGAGACAGTCGAGCGTCTGGTTGAACGAGACTATTCATCAGATTTAAAGATGATGACTGAGTATCGCCCATCATGCTTCAGGAAAAATGTCGTCGTCACTGCGGTATACTTCTTGGACAACCCCGTAGATAAAACAAAAAAAAATATTTTTGAAAAGTTCCACAAACGTTTTTAAATTCCAGACGAGCTTTCTTGTAGGTCTACCTTCACGAAGTACGTTTTGTTGTGGATAATTGCTTGGTTTGAAAGAAGAAAATCACAGCTAATATGACATCACACTGCACTGTTTGCCGTTTACATCGATCGCGTTATATAATCATATATTCAAATTATAAAGAGTGAAACCAGTAATTATTGACCTCAGTTTACGACATGAGAATTACAAAGTGAACACAGTTGAGTTCAAGGCCATTAGTAGTAAAATACGGAGACGATTTTGGTTATCAAAAATACACGCTTTTCTCGTTCATTTCCTGTCCCCTGATTTTTATGTACAGTAGTTTAATTCAAACTCTGTATCCTTCATGCGAAAATTGTCATGTGATGTTACTTCGATAACTCTTTTACATATTCTATTTTTCAGTTCTGAATTCACTGTGTTCAATCATATACGTGTATTTTAAAAGTAACTGCCAGTGAATGTAATATAATATGGAGTGAAAAAAAAAGATTCTAAAATTTTGAATTTTATATCATGAAACTGTTTCAGATCATAAACATTTATCGTTTTTCTCGTCAAAGGTCAGCTCTGAGGAAACGTTTAAGATCAATACCAGAAAATCCATCTTAAAGTGTTCAAGTTTGACAACGTTTATTGGTTAAGTAAATGGTCTAGACTAGATTTATTTACATATTAACTGTTTATAAGCAGTATGCCCAAAAGTTAAATGTGAGAAAAGACGCCGTGCATTGTGTGTCTAAATGACGAGGGCGGAATTCACAAAACAAGCTAATCCTACTAAAAACAACACTGTAAATTCCTTAACCAAATGCATTGAAACATGTCCATGTTTCCTGAATGATAAACTTTAAATGAAGTTTCTAGACATCACAGGACAAAAAATATTCGTTTTCACTTTATGATACTTTATCGTGGGATTAATCTCGGCTGAGATTCGGCTTGGCTGAATATTTGAACTGACGCCTTCACCGAATCTCGGAGCAGTCCTTCATAATTCATGTCTGGAAATTTACTTTCAGCTTCGGCCAGTTCTAGCAATTAATGTGAACTTAGGTGACACTGTTGTTCACTTCAAATAAGTTACTTGACCATTAAACCAAATCTGTATCACTATCAATGCTGCGTTACTTACCGTATAAGTAAGTAAGTTCCATAAAATAAACTGTCACAAAATGTTCCGTTGAAATGATGACTTCCATGGCGAAATATTTCATCTCCCGAAATTGAAGAGTTCCTATACATTGTAGTTTGTTTTTTTAAATTAGCGATATACACAAGACCGTATGTAGAGATACAATGTATCAGTAACTAGATAACAGACTATAGGAACTCTTCAATTTCAGGAGATAAAATATTGTGCCATGGAAGTAATCATTTGAACGGAAAATTGAGTGACTATTTTCATTTTGGGATTTTCATATCTAGACAGTAAGCAATGCAAAATTAATAGTGATAGAGAGTTAGTTTAACAGTCAAATCACTTATTTTATTATTATGTTCTTCATTAATAGATGTGAAACGTGGGAATTTCATAAAGCCCCACATATTGAGCAAGTACATGTACATTTTTTGAAGAAAATTATGTTGCTTCGAAAATCTACAAATAATTTAACGGTTTATTTTGAATTTGGCAAATGTCCAATGTACGTCCAAAGGAAACTTCGAATTTTGAAATATTGGTGTAACTTGCTTAATACAAATAATTGTATAATAAAAACATGTTATGAACAATTGCTATTTGAATACAATACTCAAAAAGAAAACTGCACAAACTGGTTGAATGCAGTTAGAAAAGAACTTTATTGTTTGGGTCTTGAACATTTTCAGGAACAGCAAAATGTTGGTAATGTTAAAAAAAATATTCTTTTCTTGTGGAACAGCGACTCACTGATGCATTTATACAAAGTTGTTTTAGTGCTTTTGAAATTTCATCCAAATGTATTTTATATAAAGAAATAATTGATACATTTGGTTTACAGAGATATCTTGTAAAGCAATTATCACACAAGGAAAAGTCATTACTATGCAAATATCGAATTTCTGCACATTCTTTAAATGTTGAAAATTGAAGGTACAAAAATTTACCTAGAATTGAACGCAAATGCTCATTTTGTAATTTGCAAGAAATAGAAGACGAATTTCATTTCGTCTTGATATACCCAACATTTTAGATTTACGTGAAAAATATATCAAACCTTATTACTATAAAAAAAAAAACTTCCTTTTTCAAACTCGTAGAACTGTTTAGTGTATATAACTTTAAAACTATTGATAAGCTTTGTCAGTATTTAGTGAAAACTATAAAACTATTCATAAGTTTGTCAGTATTTAGTGAAAGCTATAAAACTATTGATAAGCTTTGTCAGTATTTAGTGAAAGCTATAAAACTATTGATAAGCTTTGTCAGTATTTAGTGAAAGCTATAAAACTATTCACAAGCTTTGTCAGTATTTAGTGAAAGCTATAAAACTATTGATAAGCTTTGTCAGTATTTAGTGAAAGCTATAAAACTATTCATAAGCTTTTTCAGTATTTGGTGAAAGCTATAAAACTATTCATAAGCTTTTTCAGTATTTGGTGAAAGCTATGAAACTATTCATAAGTTTTGTCAGTATTTAGTGAAAGCTATAAAACTATTGATAAGCTTTGTCAGTATTTAGTGAAAGCTATAAAACTATTGATAAGCTTTGTCAGTATTTAGTGAAAGCTATAAAACTATTGATAAGCTTTGTCAGTATTTAGTGAAAGCTATAAAACTATTGACAAGCTTTTTCAGTATTTAGTGAAAGCTATAAAACTATTCATAAGCTTTGTCAGTATTTAGTGGAAGCTATAAAACTATTCATAAGCTTTTTCAGTATTTGGTGAAAGCTATAAAACTATTCATAAGCTTTGTCAGTATTTGTTGAAAGCTATGAAATTATTCATAAGCTTTGTCAGTATTTAGTGAAAGCTATAAAACTATTGATAAGCTTTGTCAGTATTTAGTGAAAGCTATAAAACTATTGATAAGCTTTGTCAGTATTTAGTGAAAGCTATAAAACTATTGATAAGCTTTGTCAGTATTTAGTGAAAGCTATAAAACTATTGATAAGCTTTGTCAGTATTTAGTGAAAGCTATAAAACTATTGATAAGCTTTGTCAGTATAGTGAAAGCTACAAAACAAAGAGAAACACTATCTGTTAACTGTCATTCATGATGTTTCTTTTTTCGTTGCTTAGATTGATTAGTTTCTAAACTTATTTCTCTGATAATATATGTTTACATATTGTAATAATTCTGAATCCTCTGCCATTTCCCTATATTGTACACAGTGTACCTATGAGCCACAGGGTTCCTTTGATCAATAAACAATAAATAATTTGAAGCGAACAGCAGTGTCACCTAATTGCACATTAATTGCTAGAATCGGCCTAAGCTGAAAGTAAATTTCCAGACATGAATTATGAAGGAATGCTCCGAGATTTGGTGAAAGCGCAAGTCCAAATATTCAGCCAAACCAAATCTCAGCCGATATTATCATGGGATGTGCCTGTATAGTTAAGGAAGTCGGGAGAAATCTGAGTTTTGTAAATAATGCATCCATTCCGTGTTTGAACAGCATTGTTCCTCCTGTTTGACACGCCGTTCTATCACGTGATGAAGGCACAAACTAAACTTAGGTAAACTCATGCAACAGTAAAAGCTATTGGTTAAGAAATATAATTTTGTTCAAGTTTTTATCAAGCTGAATGTCTTTTTAAAAATAACCAAATGCCGATCTACATGGACAAATGTGTTTTGTCAAACTTATTTACCCCGAGCAAAACCTGAAAACTCCAAACGATCATATAATATTCATCTTCATCTTTACGGAACATTTTATCAAAATGTTAGAAAATGTCAGTTAAGGTTTATTAAAGCAAAGTGTTTGAGGAAATATTTTGAAAGCGTCCATATTCAAGCAAATTACAACCAAGTTGTATCATTTTATTTCATGTTTCAGAATTTGATGAACTTGAGTGTAATTGTATTTTTCCGGGCCTTTTCTACCTTTTTTTTTGTACTTCCTCAATTAATCGCATGTAACACCTGTGTGTGTGTAGTATTGTGTTTTATGTAGAGTCAATATAAACTAGACTAGTGCTAACCCCGTCATCAGGGGTAAATGAAGGTCATCATTTCATCCATCATCATTATCATCGTCATTATAGGACTGGTAAATGTGGAGCGTTCTTTTAAATTAGAACATTTGTAATTCTAAAAAGAAGATATTTAAGGCCAAAATGTATGCACATGTAACGATCAGTTTTATGAATTGTTATTGCTTAATTCAGTACAATTATATTTCTAAATTAATGCTAACGCAATTAGTATATTTTATAAAGTTAGTTTGCGACTCATTTCTGTTGTTACTAGTGAGATATGTTCACTTGTGTTTTTCTCCTTACGGAAATACTAAAAGATTTCAGACTGTTGTATTGTGGTAGAAAAAAACCCAAATTTAATAGATATGATTATAGGCGAGCATTTCTTTTCGTCACAGTTGAAATGATTGGTCGGTGGTCTAAATGAAAAACAAATTTTCATACCGTAATTGGGTAGCATTATGAGGCCGTTGAACCAGAGCGATGTATAAAAACCGCCTTACAGAAAAATCGGCACATTCATTTTCTTCTTGTCGTCAGGATGAGACATTGGGTGATTCTGGTAACCGTCATCGGCGCAGCACATTTAGTGACGTCAGCATACATCGTGAGGAAGGTAATAACTTTTTTTTTATTATATACTTTCAATTTCATCTCGTCTTTTTTCTTTAAAAGTTTGCGGGCATATATCACACGATATATGCCCGGAAACATTCCGGCCCGCAAACGTTACGTCACAATCAATACACTACGCCGTTAATTTTCAAATTTTTCGTGTTTTTCATCTTTTACTCAGTTAAACCAATAAATAAATTGTTAAAATAAAATTATTGTTAGTTTCTAAATGAAATTGAAAGTATATAATAAAAAGGTTATAGACTTTGTATGGGAAAATATGACGACCTCGTTTTTTTGTCACGAACGGACCTCGCAAGCTCCGTCCGTCTACGCGCCAAAAACTCTGTCGTCATATTTTCCCATACAAAGTCTATAACCTATGAATATTACTTATTGCGGGAGAAAATACGAGACTTGAAACATGAAGTATTCTTAATTTTTGTATTGATTACTTATCGGTTAATCAAACGATTAAAACACGACTTGTATAAATTTGGAATATATCAATGGATTGACGAAGTAATGTGTGTTAGCAATGACTTTCATGCATATATATATATATATATATATATATATATATATGAGTAAAAGTCAAGGAAATTCTATGGGTATTTCGAGGTTAGTTACAAGCTGAAAAAAAAACCGTAGATAGGCTATATGAGAAGTTTTCGATTCTTAAAATCATTATTGGCAATGCGGACTTAATGTATTTTCATAAATGCTATTGTGTAAAAAAAAATTTTCACACATGTAAAGATCAGCAGTTAATATTCATTCGAGGTATTCAATGTATATCGAACAAATTTCATTTCTAATAAATAAATGGTATGATAATCACGGTATCATTTGAAGGGTTTATCAAATAAGAATAACCCACCATAGGTGTTTAAAACATTTTTATTTCTTCTGAACTTGTTTTACCTTGAATTTAACATTAAAGTCTATGGGGAGACCAAGTTTTATTAGACTATTTTTTATATTGTATTTCCATAAAAATCTCTCTGTAAAAAGTTGCATATACTTTCTCTTTATAAAAATATGAAATAAAACTAATCATTTACTGCAATTATTTTTAGAAAATTTAATTTTTCCATTTTTTATCATGTTCGGGTAACTCAAGTGCAAAAAGGTCGGCTTCTTATCATCAACATGTACCAGTCAAGTGAATTTGCACTATTTCACTTTTATCATTATTATTTAACAATAAACATTTATTTTGATTTAAATCGTTCAAAATTGACCACTTTCCTTTCGTTATACATTAGATACCTTAAAAGAATAAAGAATAATAAAAAAAAAACCAAAACATACGCGAGTGGACTTAATAGGTCAGACGGTACCCCATGGGTGTCCATTTACAGACGGGAACTTAGTTATACAAACTATATATTTGTTTGAGATGGAAATTCAAGATACATGTACCAATTTGTAACCCGTGGCAAAGGGCTATTTAATCAAGTCCACATACATAAAATCGACTGGTATCCTCAGCCACGACGTCAGAGGCAACCATCAATCGTGTACAGTAATCAAACCTCTGAGGCGTGTGATGGGTGTTTACGCAGAGAATTAAACAGTTACTCCTGTGTATAATTCTATCAGATACCCGTACATCATAAACACACTAGTTTACCGTTTGTCTGATAGGAAAACCTCCTATAACACGGATCAGTATCAATATATCATAATTACGATAACGATAATTAAATCCAATCAACGGTAATTAAATACAATAAACGGTAATTAAATACAATAATTAAATACAATCAACGGTAATTAAATACAATCAACGGTAATTAAATCCAATCAAATATCCACAAAAATGAAATATGTTGAACTTTTCCTACCTTTCGTAATTAACTATAGACAATTCTAAACCCATAGATTAGAGTAAACCCAAGAATGTGAAATTTAAGAAAAAATTAGCTACAGCTTTCATCATCATTAAATTCCTTAACATCTTACAAATTATTGTAACTGAGAGTGCATGAACACAGTCAAGATCATCTACTTAATATTCAGATGAAACAGCAGTTTCAACCCCATAAAGGATACAAAATTAAGAGAAGGGCAGATAGGGACCTCTGGATAAACCAGAGATGGGATCAGATACATATGTGTAGTCAATCCCTATTGACTGTTCACACCTGCCGTGAGCCTGTCTGGATAAATGCATGAATTAACAAGTTGTAAATGAGTATTAAAGCATTGTCGTTTGCTAATGCTGTATTTGTAAAATAAAATGGAATGAAAACGTTGAAGATAATGAACAGTGATCAATTTGATAAAGAATACAAAATCCAGAACAGGACAAAAGCGAACTATAAACGCAAGAGACGAAAACGGGTGCCACGGAGGAGTAAGCACCCCTGTTGACCGGTCACACCGTCCGTGCGCCCTTGAGGGCATGTAGAGGACGATAAAAGTTATGAAAGCGTGAATTTTTTATATACATATATATATATATATATATATATATATATATATATATATATATTATTCATTTATTTCCCAGAGCCTACTCTATAACAATTTTAAAATAACTAACTAATATAATAGGGCAGCTGCCAGGGATGGGGCCCTGACTAAGCTCCCTCAATATATAACAAAGTTTTTACTAAAGTACCACGCAGGGTACATATTAACTAATTTAGATGTACATTCATTGAATACATAAATTTCATTGCATGTCAGAGTAATATTGTCATAGTTGACATTTAAATATATAGGTTATACAGTATTCATATTGTATGATGATCAATGTAACAATGAGTTAGTAAATTACAACAATGCCATAATGTTAAATATAATAAAGCTAGGGATTTTCTTAAAACATAATACCACTCATGCTGCCTCATGTATGCATGAGTTCAACAAAGGAAAACAACTATTGGGCAACTCGAAAATTACATATTGATATAAAACACGTCAAATAGCATTTGATCTAATGACAGGTTGTATTTGCAAATGAGGTGATTCTAACGACCGTAGGATTTGTGAAATACTTTACATGAGACTGTTCACACCCCTGTAACATCAACTTATTTGTCAGTAGCCTGCTTAGATTTAAAAATTCATCGTACGTAAAACATGCTTTCGTGTAGTTGGGAGATATAAAACCATTTGCAGGTGATAATGGAATATTGCTACATGAATATGGGAAGCTGACGATGAAGAAGCTGAAGTCTTTCCGTTTGTCATTAAGATGAGTTTTTAGTTTCTTTAAAGATTTAATTAAAAGTTCATTTTTTCCCCCAAAGATTTAACAAACATTTTTCTAGAGAGAGGACTCTAACCTTAAGAAAACACTAACTACTTAATTGCAAAGTTTTGATTACTTGTATGGCCACCATCACACGAGCTGGACTCGAACTCACGACCTCCCTGTTACGAAGCGAACGCACTACCACTGAGCTACCACGACTGGTCCAAACGCTTTATAAAATATCTACATCGCAGCCTTGTCAATTTGACGTCATCAAAGCAATTTTACAATGAAATCATTAATTAATACGTCATTCTCTCGTCAAAATTCAGAGAGATTAGATGATGCATGTGAACGCATTTTCTTCCGTTTTGAAACGTTTGGGTCATGGAACCTCTTTACTATTTCTTGCTTGCAGTTCTAATATTTAACGCAAAATGAGGACTGGGAGCCTTATACTATGGAAAACTATATTTTCGGTGGAATTAATGACATTTAAAATACCTCTATTCCCTCAATTAAAATAATCAAAAGTATTGCCTGTTTTGTCTCCAGTAGAGCAAAAGAACATGAACAGATTTTCAAAACTATGGAAATAAGTCTTAATTGACGAAATTGATTTTGAACTTCCTATCCTGTAAGGCCATTGTACATGTACTACCCTTATCTTTTCAAGGGGAAAAAAATGAGAAAATCATTTTTTAAAGTTTTCATAAATGATCCGGTACTTTTATTTTGTTTAAACCAAAGTTAACATGTGAAAAAGACGAGCCTAACAGTACAGAAATAACGAGCAAATTGCAAAATTCTAATACTGTCAGAGAATTGGTCTACATTTTATATTACTGAAATAGTTGTTAAAGGCAAATTAACTTCTCAACTTTATGGCGAAAAGGATGACTTCAGGTTCTCTGTCATCTTCCCGTATTTATTTACGAATATTCCATTAACCTCTGCACCGTAATGATGTTCAGTACTTCGGTATATATTTATTTTTATTTTTTTTCAGGATGCAAAGGAAACAGAGTTGTCGAAGAGAGAAAAAGTACAAGAATTGGTATCTATCAAGATTTATTTAAATATATCAACGTAGCTGTCAGATACTTTTTTTCAACTATTTATTTGTAGTAATATGAGTATAGCAAACTAGTCATAATTCATCATATGTCATTTTTTTTCATATTGAAAATAAACACTCAAACCTTTAAAAAGAATCTATCTTACGAGTTCACGGTGTTCCACGCTTCATTACCCTGAATACATTTGTGTTTAGTTAGTTTGCCGTGTCATTGAAGTAAGAAAACAGCCCATGTATAATAACAAAATATCGCATGAAAAAGATGGGTCATGTCCTTTTCAATTTTGACTTACAAGAAAATAATGCTGAGGTGATGCCTACTCATTCTGCGCTGACATAAAAATATAGTGAATTCTCTTGGTATGTCATTGCCTTGTATGTATTTAGGTCTGCATTCAAACATCCGCATGTAATTAACTGCATGTACAGTTTGTATCTTACAATAAATTGTTTATAATCGTATACTTAATTAGCAATAGATATGAATGGGGATGAAAATAGGCCTATAATGGTGTATTTTTGGGCTGTTCAGCTTAAAAAAACCACCTAGACCCCTGCGGGGCATCTACATATATACATTTAATGTAGTGTCAATCATAGCTCTCAGCGAACCCCAGTATCACCTAATCTCTGTATGGGGCATCTGGAAACTGTCATTATTATTATTATACCAAAAATGATGTGTTTAAATGTATGGGCTATCTCATTAGGCAACCATTGGGTTAAACTAAAGGGGAAACTGCTGGATTTCAGTTAATATAGTCATTAGAAATATTGAATATTTTTGTGATAAGAAGAATGATTAGCTATGAAATCTGAATAATGAACTCAAAACACAATAGTGTTCCCAACTGTTGAAGAGTGTCTGTATGTTAGAGAATAACGGTATGTTACAGAATGTCTGTATGTTAGAGACTAACGGTATGCTATAGACTACCGGTATGTTATAGAGAATCGGTATATTTCAGACTTCCGGTATGTCAAAGAGTACCGGTATGTTACAGAATGTCTGCATGTTATAGAGTACCGGTATATTACAAACTACCGTTATGTTATAGAGTACTGGTTTGTATCAAAGTACCGGAATATTACAAACTACTGGTATATCACATAGTATCGGTATGTTATAGAGAATCGGTATGTTATAGAGTACCGGTGTGGTACAGAGTGTTCATGTTTTAAAGAGAGCCGGTATTTTACGTAGTACCAGTATGTTAAGGAGTGCTGTTAAGTTACCAAGTACCGATATGTTTCAACATACCGGTATGCATAATTTTAAGAGTACCAATATGTTCCAAAGTATCGGTTTGTTGCAAAGTACCGATGTGTCCTACACATTAATCTATCAAATCGGAATTTCTTTCGCATTTGACAAAATGTTAGGGGTTCTTTCAAAATTTAAAGCTCGTAACATTTTCAAATACTTGTCGCAATATTTCTGAATTTTGTACAAAACGTATTGTCCAATGTAGCTATTGATTAGTAATCAGGTACCAGTAGCGGATTTAAGGGGGGCCCAGCCCCCCCCCCCCCTCTCTACATTTTTCAAATTTAGGGTAAATCGTGGTCTCTTGTTTAGAAAAATGTAAACGATAAAAGAAGCAATAATTTATTCCACTCTCAGAGCAATATATGACAAAATCTTTAAATCCGCCACTGCAATCATTCAAATCTATTGTCCTCAAATACGACATGCAATGTATTTTGATTGGATTCGATTCTTCTTTTGAATGTTGTTAAACTCAGTAAATATCACAAAATAAATTGATGCCGTAATATTAGTTTACGCCACTTTGATGCTTCTCAGTTCTTTGTGAATTTTTTTTAAACAGCTGAGGCTTCTGAAGAAAAATTATGAAGCAGACGACAACCAACTTAGCCAGGAGGCCAAAATATCTTTCAAACGTGCCCCGGAAGCGGTAAAAATAACGAAGCTAAGAACTATGATTTGATATTTTCTCTGAAAGAAATCAAAACTCATTATGATTTTTAAGGTAGCTCCATCCTCATGTGACTTAATAAGTACAGGTGTAAGTGAAGTTTATATATAGATTTGGCACTATGATACTTTGAACAAGTCAACACAAGCTCTGTAGGACCTTTTCATATACGACATGTACCACACATATCAAAGATAAAAGACACAATTTATACATAAACATATATATCACAGATTCACCAACACGTTTCATACAGGAATATTCAGATAAAGGGGGTACGATTAATAGGAAGAATAAACACAATCAAAGCTAAAGTATGGATGTCGCACCAAATGTCAAACAAGCACTAAACACAAAACAAGAGGCCCAAGGGCCTAGAATCGCTCTTCTGATATTCTAAATCTTTAGTTAAATCCTAAGAATTCAAAAAAGTAGGTCAATGTGACCTACTTTTTGGTTTACACATTTTGAGAACCCAAGAAATATCAACTGACAAAGTTTGATGATTTTAAGCCAATTAGTATCTGAATATTGAAATATAACCGTCCAATTCCAAAAGTAGGTCAAGGTGACCTACTTTTTGGTCGACACCCTTTGAACATGCAAGACGCATCAACTGACAAAGTTTGATGACTGTAGGTCAAATAGTATCTGAAAATATATAAATATAGCCGTCCAATTCCAAAAGTAGGTCAAGTTGACCTACTTTTTGGTCGAAACCCTTCGAACATGCAAGACCCAACAACTGACAAAGTTTGATGACTGTAGGTCAAATAGTATCTGAAATATATAAATATAGCCGTCAAATTCCAAAAGTAGGTCAAGGTGACCTACTTTTTGGTCGACACACTTCGTAGACTCAAGATGCATCAACTGTCAAAGTTTGATGATTGTAGGTCAATTAGTGACTGAAATATATAAATATAACTGTCAAATGCCAAAAGTAGGTCACAGTGACCTACTTTTTGGTCGATACACTCCGAAGACTCAAGATGCATCAACTGACAAAGTTTGATGATTGTAGGTCAAATAGTGTCTGAAATATAGTAATTTAGCTGTCAAATACCAAAAGTAGGTCACGGTGACCTACTTTTTGGTCGACACAAACCGAAGACTGAAGACGCATCAACTGACAAAGTTTGATGATCCTAGGTTTTACAGTGCCCAAAATATGCATCTAAAATTGAAAATGTGAAATTTGAATATCTGCAAATTTCAAAAAGTAGGTCACTGTGACCTACTTTTTTTATGAATATGTTTCAAGGCCTCAAGATGCATCAACTTACAAGATTTGATGATTCTAAACCTCTCGGTATTTGAAATAACAACTTAAAATATATCTATAAATGATAAGCCATAAAATTCAGAAAGTAGGTCACGGTGACCTATTTTTCAGTTGACACATTTTAAGGTCCCATGATCCACCAACTGACAAGTTTTGATGATCATAGGCTTCAAAGTGTCCAAGATATGCATCAAAATTAATTTTAAAATAAATACCTGCAAAATTCAAAAAGTAGGTCACCGTGACCTACTTTTGAGACAACTTGACACAAGGTCCTAAGATGCATCAACTGTCAAAATTTGATGATCCTAGTCCTTATAATGACTAAAATATCAAAGATTTAAGGAAATATAAATTTAGGTCAAATTTGAAGTGACCTTGAGACCACGCCCTTTGCCCCAGGGTAATGCCTTGAACAATTTTTAATCTGCAACATATCCTCATCCTTATGTGTAAGTTTGGTGATAATCTGCCCAGTGGTTCTTGAGAAGAAGATTTTTTAGCAACCACTACTTTTGTTTGTATTTTCCTGATTATCTCCCCCTTGTTAAAAGGTCACATCCCTCTATTTAGTATGTATGAAAGCCCTTGGGCCAATGATACCCTGTAACAAATTTGAAAAAAATTGGCCAAGGGGTTCTTGAGTTATAGCCCTTTTTCTAAAAAGTTTACGCACACCGCACAAATGGCCATAGCATTAGCTTTTTGAGCCTTCGGCTCAGAAGAGCTAATAACTTGCAAAAGGTGAAGCACTAACTTAAAGATGAAACGAGCTTATAGTAATGAAGAAATATAAAAATACAGTCAAAACTGCAGTAGCGACCCACTGTATTAAGTGACTCACTGTTATATGTGACTATTAAAAGTCCCCCCCCCTCCCCCCCCCCCCCCCCAAAGATGTTACCCTATATATTGTACCTGTAAATGACCACCTGTCTGACGCGACCAACGACCATGATTTTTACAATCTTTTCCTGTAATTTCACGAAAATTTACCTTTATTTAACTACTGTACATTTTTCGATTAGAACGCGATTCTTACATACATATGTACCAGAGGTGGGATAGGTTGTATTGACAAGCTAGATCGTTATAACGACCATATAATTTGCAAAATGCTGACTTTAAACGAGACTGTTGGAACCTCTGCACCATCAACTCGTTTGTCAGTAGCCTGCCTCGATTTAAAAACTGAGCATACACAGAACAAGCTCTCGCGTATCGAAACAAATTTCAGAAATTACACGATAGATTTTCTAACTTCCCATTGAAAAATAATGGCGTAGAACAATTTAAGAAATATATTTCCTAATGATAGCAATGTAGTTTTTACGGAAATTCGCGTTTTAAGTTTTCGTGGATTGTGACAATTAGACTTGATTTCGCGTACTTGTGCATGTGATGTAATTATATTACTTTGTAACAGATAGACCAGATACACGAATAAATTGAAATATTTCAAACTGTTGTGACATTTATGACCACGTCCTCATCAATTTTGATGATGGCTGTTAACATAAGTTCTATTGCATCACTTCTTCCGTCAACACGTGATTAGGTTTATTAATTAAAATTAGCATTAGGAGTATGGAATCTAGTTGTGATATTAAAGCTACTGACCAAGAACAAGAAGTAAAGGTACACGCCCTTTATTCACCTGCTGTCAAGCAGTGGGTGCTTACTCCTCCTAGACATCTTATCCCACCTCTGGTATGCCTAGGTTCCGTATTTGTCCAATTCTTTATTTTGTGTCCCATGTGGGAGTTATGAGATTGATCACTGTTCGTTATCTTGGCCTTTCATTCATATTTGAGCCATAGTTGTTTCATGTACATTAACAGAAATGCTGTAAATTCTTAAATATACGCAAGGAAATTAGTTTAGCGCAATTTTGCGAAAAGTATCACCTGCGAAATAAAACTATTCGCTTTTATTTTTATATTGCTAAAATATGTCAAAACTCTTCATCAACAGAGCACTCGCGAATTCATGTACTCGCGAATTCATGTACTCGCGATTTGACGTCTACGAGTCATTTCGCGACATGAAGCACTCCTGTGGAATATGGAATCTACAGTATCGAACATAGATTCATGTTTTGATAAGAAAACATTAGCTGTTATACGTAATATCTTTATTATAATACAATGTACACGTAAAATGTTTGAAACGTCCTTGTGCTTTGCAGGAGGAGGAGGAGAAAACGGAGAAAGAAAGGGAAATTCCCACAGACGTCCTCATGGACGAGAGAAAAATCGACCCGGAGGACGTATCTCCAGCGGTATAAGGACGATATGTCACTTACTACTACTTGTCTTCAATGGTGCTATATTGCCCCTCCCCTTTTTATGTCACAAAGGCGGTCGCGGATGTTTTTTTTGCAAAATGGAAAAGGCTTCCAAATTAGACTAAAATCTACCCCAAAGAACGAGAATTAAGACTCAGGCTTCCATGGGATTTTTATCACCAGAATGTTGATAAAACGTTTTAAGGCTTGTGAAAATAAATGAATTGTATACAGAAGCAATCGTAATTTTGATTGAGCATAAATCTTGTACACGACCGATCAGGACGTTCAATTCATTGCTAGAATGATTAAAGTAAAGTTTGTTGTTAGAAAAATGTACAATATTCAAGTCTTGGTTGTATTTTTCTATAGCACAAACACTAGAAGCTGATATGTTATATAATTTTACTTAGGATATATGGTTGTGTCTGAGGAAGTTTGCAAAGATCACGGCAATTGAAATATTTTCCATTAGTTTGTAACTTCTAAATGAAGAAAACTCCATTATCAGATTGTAAATGAATGAAAAAATGTTATCCTTAAACAGTATTTCAAGGGAACAAAAGCAGTCAGAAACACGAATGTAATCTACAAGGAAATGACGCAGAGCTCTGTATACTGATTAACCGATACACGGAAATGACGCAGAGCTCTGTATACTGATTAACCGATACAACGAAATGACGCAGAGCTCTGTATACTGATTAACCGATACAACGAAATGACGCAGAGCTCTGTATACTGATTAACCGATACAACGAAATGACACAGAGCTCTGTATACTGATTAACCGATACAACGAAATGACGCAGAGCTCTGTGTACTGATTAACCGATACAACGAAATGACACAGAGCTCTGTATACTGATTAACCGATACAACGAAATGACTCAGAGCTCTGTATACTGATTAACCGATACAACGAATGATGCAGAGCTCTGTGTACTGATTAACCGATACAACGAAATGACGCAGAGCTCTGTATACTGATTAACCGATACAACGAAATGACACAGAGCTCTGTATACTGATTAACCGATACAACGAAATGACGCAGAGCTCTGTGTACTGATTAACCGATACAACGAAATGACACAGAGCTCTGTATACTGATTAACCGATACAAGGAAATGACTCAGAGCTCTGTATACTGATTAACCGCTCTTGATATTATTGACATTATTGTAGCTTGAGTCACTGGAAAGGAGGCAGGTCTTGTCTGGGGACGCCGCCGCCTTCCTGAAGGCCCACAACGATAAACGTCGCATCGTCAGTCCTCCTGCTACCAACATGAAGGAAATGGTGAGAAAAGTTGCTGGTAACTATACAAAATATGTACAGATACTGTATTTAATGTCTGATAGAGCAATATACCAGAATTTCCCCCTTCGAAGCTGGGAACAGACCATTGCATTCTATTTACTAGGTCCAACAGTTAAACGTGTTCTATTTCCCGGGTCCAACATCTCAGCATGTTCTATTTCCCGGGTCCAACAGCTCAGCATGGTCTATTTCCCGGGTCTAAAAGTTCAATTTCCCGGGTCCAACAACTCAGCGTGTTCTATTTCCCGATTCCAACAAATGAAAGGTGCTCTATTCCCCCGAGTCCAACATTTCAATGAGTTCTATTTTCCGGGTTTAACAGATCAGCATATTCTACTGGTATTTCCCCGAGTTTAACAGCACATTGTGTTCTATTTTCCAAGTCAAACAGATGAAATGTGACCTATTTCCCGACTCCAACAGCTCAGCATGTTCTATTTCCCGGTCCTTTTTCCTGGGTTCAACCGCTCAACGTGTTCTATTTCGCGGGTTCAACCGCTCAATGTGTCCTATTTTCCGAATCTAACAGCTCAATGTGTTCTATTCCAATATACAGCAAGTCTCACGACGATATAGTACATTCAAAGTACATATTGCTCGACAGTGTTTGAACCATGTATACACTCAATGTTCTGTCAAATTATCGTTGCGGAAACCATCATTATTCATAGACAATCTATGTTTCCGAAGTTCGGAAACTTGATAAAACCTGAAATTTCTGTGTGGAAACTTGGCAGACACCACTTGTATCCAAAATCTCCGAAACGTTCTGCATCGTCTCGATCGTAATACAACATGTAGTTGACAGACACACTTATAGTAATTTGTAAATTCTACACATGTATATGTAAGTTGACAGTATGTAAAATGGATATCACAAAGGTAAAATATCAAGAGTTTAAATCTAACAGACGTGGAGCACAGAACTGGAGGCCATTGCAAGGAACTACGCCAAAAACTGCAATTTTAAACACAACAAGCAAAGATCAGGGTCATCGTCTACCTTCTCGTATGTGGGAGAGAACTTGTACGTTAGTTACGGTAAGTTCCTACACAGCTGCATGTTAACAACATATTTATCACTACTTCAACTTCGTCAGCACATCTCCGTTATACTCGTCATTTCTTCATCGGAAAAGTAAAGACATCAAATCTTATTTCTTGAATATAAAGCGAGATCTACTCTCCAGACGATGACACATTATCTAGGCAGGGACATTTTGAATGTTGCAGAGCACAGTGCACCCGTTAACCTAAACATTGTTTGAAACTTAGTTGAGTGATGCCAAGTAAATAAACATAATCAAGCTTCTTGAACTTGACAGGAGACATATCACCGGAGCAGGCGGTAACGAGTTGGGACGATGAGAAGAACGACTACTCTTTCACCAATAACGTGTGCGATCCCAACAGCAAGTACGGGTGTGGTCACTACACGCAGGTAAATCATTTAATTAGCCAATCAATCAATCAGTCAATCAATCAAACAGTCAATCAGTCAATCAATCAATCAGTGAATTAATCAATCAGTCAATCAATTAATCAATCAATTAATCAATCAGTCAATCAATTAATCAATCAGTCAATCAATTAATCAATCAATTAATCAATCAGTCAATCAATTAATCAATCAGTCAATCAATCAATCAATTAATCAGTCAGTCAATCTAACACTTGTTTAGGCACATGTCTACAAGAAAAAATGTCATTTTCTATGTTCACAGGTTGCGTGGGCAAATTCGGAAACAGTTGGATGTGTAAAACACTTCTGTAGCTACGTCACAAATTTTGGATACAGAGGATATTTAGTTGTTTGCAACTATGGTCCAGGGTAGGTATAATATATAGCAATCACTTGTTTGTCATTGATTAAATATCTTTAATTGGACTTACTTATAATTATAACCCCCAAAAGGTTTTCTAAGGCATTTGGTTTGATCTATTACAGCGGTAACATTAACAACTGGAGACCCTATACCACCGGAACGACCTGTAAAGACTGTCCGGCGGGATACACATGTGTGAACAAGTTATGCAGCAAATCTTCGGGTAAGGGTAGATAAAAAAACATGATACACTCCTTAAATTTTTGTATAACAATTATTAAGATATTTGATTAATAATATGTAGAATTTGATTTGTGTAAAACATAGCAACAAACCCAAATTTCAAAAACTGACGCAAAGACGTATTTGAGACATCTAAACTTGATTTTCAAAACAAAGTACAAGCCCTGTTTTTGTTTACATGTGACATGACTCCACTATCATTTGAGGGCTTCGGTGAAAAAAGGCCTTTTCAACAAATTTTCTTTTATTTCTCATTTGTGTTTGCTTCCTAATTGGTTTATCATTAACATATGTCCAAATGTTGACTGCTTTTTAGAAGTCTTGGTGTTCTCACCTCCATACGTGGTTTCCTGGTTATGACAAGGGTGTTGACAAACAAGATTTTGGTAGCCGGATTTTATGTAAAATCCACTTATTCATAAAAGACCTTCATTTCTGTCACAAAAAGCAGTCAAATTTCAATCAATGAAAATCGTGTCCATGTCCCTTTAAGGAGAGTACATGATTTTTAAAAAAAAATAAAACATTACATGGACTCAGTAATAGGAAGAGTTAACTTTTCAAATCATTTTAAGACAAGAGTGTCGAGAAGACACGGTTTATTTTCATTATAGATCGCAGACTTCGCTTCAGGGGGACGATGACAGAGGTACCACTTCTTTTTTGTAGGAGGAGGAGGTTCCAATCCTTGTTCAACGAATCCGTGTAAAAATGGCGGCACTTGCTCATCTGTTTCCGGGAATGCAGTTTGCAAGTGCACCAGTGGGTGGTCGGGAAACACATGTGAAACAAAAGGTAATATTTTACAAATAAAGAATTGCATTCATTGTTTCTCGAGTTGAGATAAATTCTGTAAATGCACCGAAATGCACCGTTTATGATGATCTTCAAAACACTCTTTTGAAACGAGGTCATATGACCAAAGTCAATGGCTAAAAACGGAATTTCTTGCCTGTGTCATAAGTTTGTAATGACGAGGCATTAAAGCTCATGATGTCTATGGCCAGGAGATATGTAGCGATCTTGGATCAAGATCATTATTGGCTAACATTAATGGATTGATTGATTGTATATTGTTTAACGTCCCTCTCGAGAATCTTTCACTCATAATGGAGAAGTCACCACTGCAGGTGAAGGGCTGCAAATTTTAAGCCTATGCTCGGCGCTTACGGCCTTTGAGCAGGATCGAGGAATCTTTATCGTGCCACACCTGCTGTGACACGGGACCTCGGTTTTTGCGGTCTCATCCGAAGGATAGCCCCATTTAGTCGCCTCTTACGACAAGCAAAAGGTATTGAGGACATCAATGGAACTCGTATATAACTTCACAATAACTTTTCAAGCTCTAACTGAGTAACGGAGAGCCACCCAAACAAGGATAGTGTCTTTCCCGTAGGGTTAGAATAGGTCCTCAGTACATTGCACCGCTTGCTTGGTGTAAGAGACGACTAAATGGAGCGGTCCTTCGGATGAGACCACATGTTTCAAAAGGGAAGAGATAATTTCATGACAGATTAGGGTGCTACATGTAAATACACCCTATTTCATTGGTCCTGACCATTTATATTCAAGTTTAATGGCACAACATCTAAATCTGTCTCTGCAGGTGAGGGATTCTAGGCCCTCGTGTCTCTTTATACAATGCCCCGCAGTATGTGTCACTCTGCAGGTGAGGGATTCTAGGCCCTCGTGTCTCTTTATACAATGCCCCCGCGGTAGGTGTCGGTCTGCAGGTGAGGGATTCTAGGCCCTCGGATCTCTTTTCCCTCCTTTCCAATCCATTTCTATTGGAACTACAAGTCTTAAAGATTTCGATTAAAATTTTTATCGTACAACTCCTCTAAATTCATAGCATTTTTATATGATGTGGTGAATCAGGCATTGATAGATGAAAGAATTTTATGTTTCGGACATCTTCATCAAATTCTATTTATAGTCAAGTTTCGTTCTATTTTTTTAATACAATGTCCTCCTGTTGTTAGATGTCTTTATTAATCATTAAATCCTTTCTAGATGCAGCCAATCCTTGCTCGCCAAATCCGTGTCAAAATGGTGGTACATGTACGAATGATTCTGGTAGTGCTAAGTGCCAGTGTAGTGGAGGATGGTCGGGGAATACGTGTACAACAAAAGGTATAGTCAAATCTCTAACGCAAGACATCGTGAAGTAGTGGAATATCCAAAACAAACAAATCCACAATTCCAAACGAATATTTCTCCTATTATATCAACTTTGTTTCATCCCTCCGGTGCAGTTCTTTTTTCTAGGTCACGTGTGTCACTCAGGAGATTGCTATTGGTCTGCGTTCGTGTCGTGCCTCGTCCGTCAATAATTTTACATGTATCTTTTTGATTAATATCATTCCAATTCTTTTCAAATTTGGTATAACATTTTTGGACAAGGACGTAAATTGTAAATTTCATTTCAAGACTCCTGCACCCTCGGGGCGTTAGAGGCGGCAACATCAGAGGCGGATTTAAGGAGGGGGTGCAGCCGGCGCGCGCCCTCCTGAAGTATTTAAAGTTAAGTTAATTCGTGGTCTCTTGTTTAGACAAATGTAAAGGATAAAAGAAACAATAATTTATTCCATTCTCGGAGAAATAAATGAAAAAATCTTTTGATTTATTGAATTACTTTTATTGAGAGAACGTACATTTTTTCCAAAAACCCTTAAAATTTGCGTCATTTTATTAATTTCATCTTATTGAAAATGACAGAAAATAGTAAAATGACTACATAGTAGACATATTTCAAGCCCTATAAAATTAGTAAAAATTCAGGAGCTTTCGGGAGCTTCGTCCCCCCCCCCCCTAGGGCCGTGTCGGTGAAGGTTCTTTATCGTGCCTACAGTGATACAGCACCTGCTTGGTACATATGGAGGCTCAAAGCGAACGCTCCAACCGTTGAGCTACCGACCATTACTGCATTTGTGTTTCCAAGGAGTTCAGATGGTGCATGGTAACTGATTATCATTCTTCAACAATATATGAATGTGTAACCCGTATCCACCCCTTACATTCCATTAAAGATATTCTGCATATGGTGTTTATATATCTCAACTTATTCGATATGCAAGAGCTTGTTCTGCATATGGTCAATTTTCAAATCGAGGCAGATTACTAACAAAGTTGATAGTGCTGGGGTTTCAACAGTCTCGTTTAGAATCAGCATTTTGCAATTCTATAATCGTTATAGCGATCTAGTTTGTCATTACAACCTATCATTGGGTTAAATGCTGTCTGATTTGTTTCATACCTGATTGCTAGGTCTTTCTTTGCACACTGATTTTTACAACGGATAACCCCGTTTACCTGATCAATATATAGGGAAAGGTGAAGATAACGAACAATGATCAATCTCATAACTCGTATAAGCAATACAAAATAGAGAGTTGGGCAAACACGGAACCCTAGATATACCAGAGGTGGGATAAGGTGTCTAGGGCTCATGGCGGGTGTGACCGGTCGACAGGGAATATTTAGTCTTCTGATACTATGAATATTTTATTCACATGTATGTGCACATCGATTTTATATTATCTTTTCTCTCACATTTGTAAAACGCTTTAGAGAATTGGTGTTGATAGGGCGATATACAAATCTTTTGATTACAATTACTCCTCCAAGGCACCATATTCCACCTCTGGTATATCCAGGAGTCCGTGTTTGTCCAACTCTCTATTTTGTATTTGGCACGCTGTTTTTGGCTATATTTAGCTCTAAAACTTCATAGTTATTTCGGATTTCAAACATTTCGGTTGAGGATCACTGAAGAGACATTATTTGTCGAAATGCGCATCTGGTGCATCAAAATTGGTACCGTATAAGTTTTACATATAGGAGTTATGAGATTGATCAGTGTTCGTTATCTTAACCTTTATAGGAGTTATGAGATTGATCACTGTTCGTTATCTTTACCTTTATATAGGAGTTATGAGATTGATCACTGTTCGTTATCTTCACCTTTATAGGAGTTATGAGATTGGTCACTGTTCGTTGTCTTCACCTTTATAGGAGTTATGAGATTGATCACTTTTCGTTATCTTTACCTTTATATAGGAGTTATGAGATTGATCACTGTTCGTTATCTTCACCTTTAGAATATATGAACCTCTCATCTCGTTTGAATATATATTCCTCATTGACAATATCTTCGTGGTATTTAGTGATCAGGTCTTCCAACAGTGTATTGGAATCCCCATGGGCACGAATTGTGCTCCTTTGTTAGCTGGCCTGTTTTTGTATTCCTATGAAGCAGAATGTATTCAAAAACTTCTACTCGAGAAGAAAACATCTCTTGCTGTGGCCTTCAATTCGACATTTAGATATATCGACGATGTATTATCTATTAACATTAATAATTTTCATTCATATATCAATTCAATGTATCCCATGTGAACTCGAAATGAAAGACACTACAGAGTCGTTCACTTCTGCTTCATACTTAGATATTTTATTGAAAGTAGATGTTTACATATCTCAACTGATTCGATACGCGCTTGTTCTGCGTATGGTCAGTTTTTTTTTAATCGAAGCAGGCTACTGACAAATAAGTTGATGGTGCAGGGGTTGCAACAGTTTCGTTTAAAATCAGCATTTAGCAAATTCTATGGTCGTTATAACGATGTAGTTTGCCGAAATAAATTATCATTGGGTGAAATGCTGTGTGACGTGTTTCATGCCGATTGTCAGTACTACATAGTCAGTATTATTAGTCAGTGAGTGAATATTAAAACCTGCAGTACGAGATTACTTATCTGACACTGTCCAATAAGTGAACAAAAGAAACTGACTTCTACGCAAGACTGGTTATATTGTCAGACTATTCAAAAATAACTTTATTCATAATTATCATTGTCAATGGGTTTATCTGAGCCTGTACATTATTAGAACAAAAGATGTAATGTTTTACGTAGGATATATAAGCCGATATCAGTTCTTTCTTTCACTGAATGGACATTGTGAGGCTTATATCCTTTACGTAATCCAGGTAAAATATATGCGCAATCGTAATGCCATTTTTTTTGCGAAATAGTAAAAACGAATTGCGGAATCGTAACATTTTGCGGCGCAAACTTTCGAGATGCTGATCCATAGTTTTAGTTAACACGTTGATGCTTGTCTGCAAACCATGTTTCAATGATTTTTTTGTTGTTGTTGTTGTTTCCGCTCATTTACAACTTTTTTTCAAAATATTTTTAGTGCAGTCCACGTGTTCACCAAATCCATGTAAGAATGGCGGGACTTGCTGGGAGTTTGCCACTTCTTTTTCATGTTCATGCCTTGTCTCATTTTCTGGAAAAACTTGTGAAACACGAGAAAATGGTAATTATGCTATATCTGACAACGAAGTTCTGTTGATCCAAAATATAATTTTGTTTTTGAAGACAAAGAATTGTTGATGTTGTTAATTGTAAAATCGTCATTTAATTGTTTTTATAGGCCAGGTTCGTTAGTATAACTGTGTCAATAAGGAAAATTCAGTTGCAGCACTGGGAGTTGGGATAAACTACAAATCCATTGCTTATTTTCTTTTTAAACATTTACAGCAGCTTCTTCTGTTTCCGTTGTGATTGGTAGGTCTCCATATAAGCTTACTCCTACTAGTACATGTATGTTCAGAGGTCGTTGTTTGCCCAACTCTCTATTTTGTATTTCTTATAGGAGTTATGAGATTGATTACTGGTTGTTATTTTCACCTCATCATACTAGTATTGCCTCCTCAAACTTTTGATCGTAAACATATCCTTGAAAAATGTTCCCCCTACATTTATGTCCAGACATACGATCTTTAGACAATTATCAAAGTCCCATTCTAACATGAAAACAGCTTTAAAATTGTGTTCTTCCAGAAGTGCTGAACTCATTTTTGAGCGTAAGAACATCTGAAAACCTCCATGCGATATTTACAATTAGAATTTAAAAAAAAAGATCTTGGTTAACCCCCATACATCATCGGTGCATACTGCTTGGATGGCATTAAACAGCAATTCAATCCACAGGCTTTCTTATTATTCTTTCCGAGCCACAATGTCTATGCTACCTATTTTTCAACAAAACTATTTTACATTTAAATATTTTGAATAAGATCTTGTATTATTAAAAATCTAAAAAGTTTGATTGTCGTAAACAGTTATATATCAACAGCTGATCAATTCAACTTCCATACCTTAATCAAATTCCAACACATAATGTATGTCTATCAGTTATTTTTACACACATTTCATTATTAATTAATTGTTCATTCTGAAAATATCACCAAGGACGGGAATTGTGATATTAGAATTTACTTAAATATAATACGTTAATTATCTAGATTCACAATTACTGGGAATACGAAATGGTAGTGTTAGAAGAAGATTTCGATCAAATGGCGCGAGTGCAGTGGGGAACTATGATAGGGATTCTTTCATATTACAATTTTAAGGCGACAATGTATGGATATAACACCCCCTCAAGGATATTGCGCTGTAAATTAAATGTTTGATAGTGTATGGATTTGTAGCTTTCTAGTATAACGCACATACGCAACTCCAAAAAACTACAGCTCTCTCGATATGTCAAAGTAATTTTAAAGGATTTGAAGTCAAATCTAAAGCAGGGATATATTACTGTAAGTTTTCCAATCACATCCTTGAAACTTCTGTAACATGTTTTCTTGCAGCAAACACCATGACTTGCAATTTTGAGAACAACATGTGCCTTAAAAACTATGATCAGAACGAAGTGAATTTTCGAAGGGTATGTCTTATTGTAGTATTATTCAAATTCGGGCTGTTTTCTCTGTGTACGTATGTATGTGATATTCTCTCATTTTTATACCCCCCCCCCCCCGCAACAAGTTGTGGGGGAGTATACTGGAATCGGGTTGTCCGTCCGTCCGTCCGTCTGTAGACGCAATGGTTTCCGGGCTCTAAAGCATTATCCTTTCCACTTACCGTCACTATATCATATATATGGACTACCCATGGGATGAAGATGTTCCCTATCGATTTTGGGGGTCAAAAGATCAAAGGTCAAGCGCACTGGACATTGATGTAGCAATATGGTTTCCGGGCTCTAAAGCGTTATCCTTTCCACCTACAGTCACCATATAATACATATGGACTACCCATGGAATGAAAATGTTCCCTATTGATTTTGAAGGTCAAAGGTCAAGCGCACTGGACATTGAAGTAGCAATATGGTTTCAGGGCTCTAAAGCGTTATCCTTTCCACCTACAGTCACCATATCATACATATGGACTACCCATGGGATGAAGATGTTCCCTATCGATTTTGGGGTCAAAAGATCAAAGGTCACGCGCACTGGACATCGAAGTAGCAATATGGTTTCCATTTAAATTCTTTAACGGCTTTTTTCATCGCATGGAACACCCTTTGGGAGATTGGGGTAAACGGGGGGGTATTCTTAGTGAGCATTGCTCACAGTACCTCTTGTTTTTTTTTATTGCAGTTTAGCTATTTTTCCATGAACAATGTACGAGTTGACGCCCCTGAAGGAAGCTCATTTGCCTGTGCGTATGCTGGTTACGTATCTGGACAAAAGTACTCCTATCTCCTCTCCACCTACCTCGCAGGTAATTATACCGGTTCTAATTGCAGCTTGACTTACAAAGCGAACAACTGGTTTAAAGCTAGATTAGATAAACAGTTGTGTGATCAAGGTAGAGATGAAACTAGTAATTGTTTATCTGGGGAAAAAAACCCAACAAAAATGTTTCCCCAGCTCCCCAAATTGGAAGTGCTCCAAATGAAACCTCCTCCCCTTAATGTACTACATGGTATGGAGGAGAAAACATGAGCAGGAACATTGACATTAACTCTTATAAGCCATATAGGAGAAGTGTTTATAAACTATGACCGGTCGACAGGGGATGCTTACTCCTCCTAGGCACCTGATCCCACCCCTGGTATATCCAGGGGTCCGTGTTTGCCCAACTTTCTGTTTTATATTGCTTATAGGAGTTATGAGATTGATCACTGTTTGTTATCTTCGCCTTTCAAGCAACGGGTATTGGGTGTGAGAGTCACGGGTCTTTCGGATATGACATTGGAAATGTTTTTATTTAGGCGTTTATAAGATTTGACAGTCTTGCTGGCATTAGTACGATAAAGAGCACTTGCTGCAACGACTGGAAATTTAAACACAGGCTCCTGAAGTATGGACCCTACTCCTGCCCATCCCACTTTCTGAATTTTTCCCGTTAATAAATTCTCCGAAAAATGTGGATTGGCCTTCTACCGGTATAATAATATTCAAGGAAGAAGGCTAATATCTAAAGCTTACAAAAAGCATGAAACGATGACATAAATAGAATTTGGGATGAGAAAGACAGGGAATCCACACATTACGGAAAAATTATCGCCTCAAAAAAATCAGACGGGGAAGGGGGGGGGGGGGGGGGGTCCTTACTTCGGGTGCCCGTGAGTGCAAATTCATTGATAAAATTTTGTGACATTTTATTTGAATTGGGTGACATCTCTACTTGATTGAAAATTCTTGAATGGGACGTAATACAACATTTATTCAGAAATAAAACGAATTAGTAACAGCTTTATAAATGTATAATTATATCAGTTTCCATTTAAATCATGTTTTGCTCTTTGTAGAGGCCGTCGTGAAAGTTCAGTTCCGATACAGAGTTGTTGGATCTGCAAGACTGTCGTTCATTTACAAACAAGAAGGCAAAGATTATAATACAATGTTCTCATACAAGAACGACAACGGCATCTGGCAGTCATGGACAGTGACCATACCATCGGGGAAAAATACATACGTAAGGATAAAGTTCTGGACTTACATTAATATACATTGTCAATGTAATTTATCCACATTTCCACAATGTCAATATTATTTATCCACATTGTCAATATCATTTATCCACATTTCCACAATGTCAATATCATTTATCCACATTGTCAATATCATTTATCTACTTTGTCAATATAATTTATCTACATTGTCAATATCATTTATCCACATTGTCAATATCATTTATCCACATTGTCAATATCATTTATCTACATTGTCAATATCATTTATCCACATTGTCAATACCATTTATCCACATTGTCAATATCATTGATACACATTGTCAATATCATTTATCTACATTGTCAATATCATTTATCTACATTGTCAATATCATTTATCCACATTTCCACAATGTCAATATCATTTATCTACATTGTCAATATCATTTATCCACATTGTCAATATCATTGATTCACATTGTCAATATCATTGATTCACATTGTCAATATCATTGATTCACAATGTCAATATCATTTATACACTTTGTCAATATCATTTATCCACATTTCCACAATGTCAATATCATTTATCCCCACTGTCAATACCATTTATTTACATTGTCAAAATTATTTAGCCACATTACCAATATCATTTATCCACATTATCAATATCATTCATCCACATTGCCAATATCATTGATCCACATTGTCAATATCATTCATCCACATTGTCAACATCATTTATCCACATTGTCTGTTTACTTTCGGAAGGTCGGTGGTCTCTTCCCAAGTACATTGTATCTGGGTTCTCTCTTCCACCAATAAAAACTGGGAGCCACCATATAATTGAAAAATTGTTGAGTGTGGCGGAAACACCAATTAATCAATCAATCAATCAATATCATTTATCCACATTGTCAATATCATTTATCCTCATTGACATTATTATTTATCCACATTGTCAATACCATTTACCGCCGCGGTGGCCGAGAGGTTAGAGCGTTCGCACCGCATGCGGTAGGCCGGGGTTCGAATCCCGGCCGCGACAGACCTAAGTCGATAAAAAACAGGTAGTGACAGTTCCATCGCCAAACGCTCGGCATCAGGTGTGAATATCATGGGTCCACGGAGATGACCTTAAAAACGGATGACCCGTGTCACAGTAGGTGTGGCACGCTAAAGAACCCTCACTGCTCAATGACCGTAAGCGCCGAGCATAGGCCTAAATTTGAAGACAATAAGGAAGCATAATGATTGATTGATTTTACATTGTTTAACGTCCCTCTCGAGAATATTTCACTCATATTGAGACGTCACCATTGACAGTGAAGGGCTGCAAATTTAGGCCTATGATCGGCGCTTATGGCCATTGAGCAGGGAGCATATTGTTTTTGTTCTGTCTGTCATTCTGTCTGAAACTTTAACCTTCCTAATAACTTTTGAACAGTAAGTGCTAGAGCTTTGATATATCACATGAGTATTCCTTGTGACAAGATACCAATGTTTTTTACCCTGTGACCTTGACCTTGGAGTTTAGAGCTAGAGCTTTGATATTACACATGAGTATTCCTTCTGACAAGACCTTTTCGTGGGTTCCAAACTTTTTGATCCTGTGACATTGACCTTGGAGTTTGACCTACTTTTTGAAAACTTTAACCTTGCTAATAGCTTTTGAACAGTAAGTGCTAGAGCTTTGATATTTCACATGAGTATTTCTTGTGACAAGACTTTTCTGTGGGTAACAACATTTTTGACCCTGTGACCTTGGGGTTTCATCTACTTTTTAAAAACTTTAACCTTTTAATAACTTTTGAACAATAAATACTAGAGCTTGGTATTTCACATGAGTGTTCCTTGTGACAAGACCTTTATGTGGGTACCAAAATATTTGTCCCCGAGACTGTGACCGTTGAGTTTGACCTACTTTTTGAAAATTTCAACCTTCCTAATAACTTTTGAACAGTAAGTGCTAAAGCTTTGATGTTTCACATGAGTATTCATTGTGACAAGACCTTTCCGTTGGTATTAAACCTTTTGACCATGATATTTTACCTACTTTTAAAAAAATTGAAATTGGTCGTAACTTCTAAATGGTAAATATTAGAGCTTTCATCTTGCACATGAGCATTTCTTGTGACAAGATCTTTCTACTGGTACCAAGATATTTGTCCTTGTGACCGTGACCATCTTTGTAAGTGGTCATTATCGGGGGCATTTGTGTTTCACAAACACATCTTGTTTTTTATTTAATAAACACATTATTGCTGTACATATTTATTCCCTGCGATTAAATTGTGTTTTTCTTTCATTCAGTTTTATTTCAAAGCCACGCTAGAAAGCTACTCCTTGGTCGCCTTAGATGATGTCCAGATCAGCACAATACAATGAGAACAAACTCGCATTTCCAGTGCAGGTACAGTTTGTGTTATATATCAGGCAGTCCTCCTCAACCCAGCAAGTTCGATTTCTAATCATACATGTTGCTATATGCATACCCACATCGTTGTATGCTTTTTTCCATCTGTTGTGTGTGTGTGAGTGTGTGGAGGGGGGTGCCTCTTACCTTTTAAACATTTACAAGGTATATGGCGGAAAGGTCAAGGTCAGGCCAAATTAACAATAATCAGACAGTCGATGTTGGTTGATTGTTTTACGTCCCATCGAGAATATTTCACTCATGTTGAGACGTGAGACGTCACCAGCTGTAGATGAAGTATCACATTTAAATAAGGGCCTTAGTAGTGAGAGTTCTCTAACGTGCCAACGCCTGCCGCGATATAGGGCCTCCGTTTTCCATGCTATAAAATTGATCATTCCATGTATAAGATAAAACATTTGTAAATGACTTATGCAATACCGATATTTATCATATACGTGATAATGATTATACGTATTCTGCACACTGTACGGATGACGTCACAGTCCTAAATGTTAATTAAGGAAGTATGCTACACCAGAAAATTAAAGTGGAGGATATGTACAACAATATTTTGAGATTGAAACTTTCAAATTTACTTTATTTAATCCAAAAATACAGTTTTAGTTGAAAGCAATCTGAGAAAAATTTAAAACCTCTGCTGGACTCGAACATGCGATCTACAGTTCAGCAGTCGACGAGCTAATCTACTGAGCTACTCAGCTAGGCGATAATGTTTTTAATGTATAGACAAATATTGCTGATATTTATATTATCCACCATGTTTTAAAAGGAAGTCAGCCATTATGACGATGTAGAGTACCTCCTTAAGTGATTCTCACTTCTAGCGTTTTGCGAAGGAGAAATCCCTAGAAAACAGTGTTTCACTACATACCTTGTCAATGTTTGCAGACCTTGATATAGGAAGATGGGGAAAACTCTTTATTTCCGTATCATGAAGACAAACATATATTTGTATACCACATACATCAGTCCAAAGTTTGGAAGATTCAGGTTAAACTCGCGTCATGGCGATCGTCCTTAGACAATTCGGTCTATATGGAGCGCCAAATTAACATAAACTCTAATAGTTGAAGATATCTTCAATTATTTGAAGATATCATCAATTCATTTGATGCGCGCAACAATTGAATTAAAGATCTCTTCAAATAATTAATGATATCTTCAATTCTGAATTATTGCGCGCATTAATTGAATTGATGAGAGCATTAATTCTTCAGCTGATTTGATACGCGCTTTAATTGAATTAATGATCTCTTCAAATGAATTAATGATATCAACAATTGAATTGATGCGCGCTACAATTCAATTGAAGAGAGCAATAATTGATATAACGCGCGCATTAATTTATTTGATGAGAGCAATAATTGATTTAATGCGTGCATTAATTCAATTATTGCTCTCTTCAATTGAATTAATGATATCTTTAATTCATTTGAAGAGAGCAATAATTCTTTTGGAGAGAGAGCAACTATATAATTAAAGATATCTTCAATTCAACATATCCACAATTGAATTAATGATATCTTTAATTGAATTGTTGCTCTCTTTAAAAGAATTGATGCGCGCATTAAAAACATTGTAAATGATTTAAATATATCTTCAACTGAATTAAAGAGATCATCAAATTATTTATACCGAGCTCTAAATTAATTATTGCGAGCAATATTTCTACTAAATTGATGCTCTCATCAAATGAATTGAAGAGAACAATAATTGAATTAATGCGCGCATTAAATCAATTATTGCTCTTATTAATTCAATTGATGCGCGCATTAACTCAATTGATGAGAGCAATGATTGAATTGAAGTGTGCATTAATTCATTTGATGAGAGCAATAATTGATTTAATGCGCGCATTAATTCAATTAAAGAGAGCAATAATTGAATTGATGATATCTTCAAATAATTGAAGATATTTTCAATTATTTGAGTTTATGTTAATTTGGCTCTCCATAGGTCTAAGACACTTTGGTTGATTGACATTTCCAATCTCTGCCCAGAATTGTCGTTCCTTGTTCTCGCACATATACATGAGTGTAAGGAACGATAACTCTGGGTAGCGATTGTGTCATTTCAGTCAAGAAAGTTCATCCACCAACTGTACTAACTTTGAACTCTTATATTGTTATTCAATCAGTTTTTATAAATGTCGCAAACATTTCCGTAGTTTCAAAAAATGCGTGTATAGGTTATTTGCAATATGGGGTATATAGATATTGGAAATGGGACATTGAACTTATTACAGAAATACTTCCATTAATTACAATTAGTCTAGACATTTGTTCCTTTTATTTGTATTTTATTGTAAGTGAAGTTACAGATTATCTTATCAACTTTTTTTTACGAGATAAGTGTCTTTGTGAGGGAATTATGAGAAATTGCGAAAATTGAACACTAGCAATGGGTTATTACTGACGAAATATTGGTGAATATGATCATATTG
The DNA here is from genome assembly GCF_947568905.1 of Ostrea edulis. Classification (NCBI taxonomy): domain Eukaryota; kingdom Metazoa; phylum Mollusca; class Bivalvia; order Ostreida; family Ostreidae; genus Ostrea; species Ostrea edulis. The sequence continues at coordinate 6,965,865 of NC_079169.1, read as the reverse complement.
TAATTCAAGATAACCAACCATATGTACCACAATTGCATTTTTGGCTGAGTGTACCTTAGTCTTTGGAAATGTTAATATTGACGCTTTATCCTCGTTTGAAAGATATTGACCCAATTTATTACATATATGTATATAATTTATTTCGGTAATTGAAAAAGATATATTCATCGAACTTTGATATTGGAATGAATTACATGTATATACTGTATTTGGAAAACAATTTTAATTTATGGAACGGTAGATTCGTATAAATTAGTATTGTCTATGCAAGTATCGTATATAGCAATTTGATATTTTGCGTTATACTTGTATATTTTTAATTTTTCAGATGTACACATACGATGTCGACTGATAATTGGACAACGAAGAACTGAGAAACCATATCAATCCCTAGAATGTAGTACAATTATCTTGTAGAGTCTTAGTAAATAAATATCATTCATCTGAGGCGGTTTTTCAGTCATACCTGTACTCTACTTTTTGCGTTCATGGTGACTCGTATGTCCGCCACCTTCAAAAATCAAAACAAAATGCACTCTTATCTCGTGATTACTTGGAAACCTTTCCACGCTCTCGGAAAAAATATTGGAACAGACCAGAGAGCTATAGATCCGCCCCTTATAAAAACATGATGAGGCAAGGTCAGATACATGTATTTACAGGAATACTTTCAATCTTCTTCTCATGTAGGTTCAAATTCGTTTAAATCACGATTTCTTCCCCATGGCTTGGCAATGACAGGGCTCTAAAGTTTTGCATACATGTAATAATAGGAAACTTCTTTGAAAATCGTCTCATTTCTCTTACCTCTTATCACTGGGCAAGTTGTTAGCGTCATACATTTACTGATATGAGATCCACATCGACAACATTTACGCGGTTTTTGGTGATCAAGTCTGTTGGAATTCCCATGGGCACAAATTGTTATCCATTATTAGCTGACCTGTCATTGAGGCAAATTTATTTAATAGTTTCTACATGAGAAGAAAAATCTATTGTGTGGCCTTCAGCTCTACATTTAGATATATCGAAAGCGTTTTATCTATTAACAATACTCATTTTCATTTATATTTTGATTCAGTATATCCAATTGATCTCGAAATAAAAACAAAAACCCCATTCCTCCATATCTGCTTCATATTTGGATATTTTATTGAACATGGGTGTTAACGGTGAATTAATAAATCAATTTTATGACAAAGTGACTTCAGCTTCTCCATCATCAAGTTCTCATCTCTATGCAGCAATATTTCATTATCACCTGCATATGGCTTTTATGTCCTTCAACCGATTCGATACGCAAGAACTTTTCCTTCGTATGATCAGTTTTTGAATTCAGGCAGTTTACTGACAAATATTTAAAAAAAAAAAAAATTTATAGGGTTATTGAACTTATATCCGTGAATATTGGCACGAGTTGGCTGTCAAAATGCACGAGCTTGCGAGTGCACTTTGACAGCCAACGAGTGCCAATATTCACCTATATAAGTTCAATAACCCTTTTATTATATAGCTAAAGTATTTAGTTGTTAAATTATATCCCTTTTCACTCAAACTACTCCAAAATAGACGAGAATTCATCAATATTGGCATCTAAGGTGAAGGTGTGCAATAACAGCATGCATTTCTTAACTGTTCAATATGTAACCCGTCATTAATGCATGAAGCAAACTGATTTTGTGAATGGGGACATCATAATTTATGTACAGTAAAACATTTTGCTTAAGTAAATATCAAATACCGGCTCTGTCAGATTCGGAGGACTGTCGTCTGCCATTTTGGCTTGTTTACGTCGTTACGGTAACGTCAATATTGAACGCTCATACTCGGAATGTTTCGGGCGCATACAATTTACGCAATGCAAAGTTAGCGTTCAATAAATGCTCAGGATATTGAACGCTAAAATTTTCTAGATTTTACGCAGATTATTTATTAGCTATATAATAAATTCGGTTATTGTTACATACACGCATATACTACACTCTCGCACCGATTCATTCATTCTTTGATAGAAGTATAAAATTTGTGGTTACTTGCTGTACAGAATAAAAAAAGACAACCAAAAAATAAAAATGAAAAACACAAACAAACACAAGTGAAAAATAGGTAATAAGACCAAATCTGTCAAAAATAAACTTCCATCTGTTCCACATTCTATCAAAGCTGTACATTTAAACTTTTGAATTGTAGCATATTTTTCCACATGGTATTTTAACCTTAGATGACATAATAATCAAGCCAGGTTTGGTTCTTTATTCTGTATAAAATAAGTAAATATGTATTGATTGACATACATGGTTATACAATTAATAACTTTTTTATTAAATGACAATGGAATATCACCTAATATGATATTGAACACATTAAACTCAACTCTTTCTGAAGTGAGAAATAACTGACAAATAAGGTGATGTTACAAGAGTTTGAGCAGTCTCGTTTAAAGGCAGTATTTCGCAAATTCTATACAATAAGTATTTTCATCATACTGAAAACAAGTTCTGATGACCATAGCACAGATTGATTGACTGATGTTTTCCGCCACACACAACAATTTTTCAGTTATCTGGTGGCGCCCAGTTTTTATTGGTGGAAGAGAGAACCCAGATACAATGTGCCTGGGAAGAGACCACCGACCTTCCGAAAGTAAACTGGGAAACTTTCTCACTTACCGGCGCGAGTCGGAGGTGAGAGGCCGTGTGATTTTGAGCGCGATGCTCTAGCCACTCGACCAAAACAAAAACAGCACAGAAATGTACTCTTTAAAAGGGAATAAAGTTTTGTTTTCAAAATTGATTTGGGAAAACGCATTATTGGAACAGACCTGTTGCCTCTCTATGAGTTTATCAGTGACTTTCAAGAGATTTATCAGTATTTAGATTGTCAGTATGATTATTTTGTATGCTCTATGGTATGAAAAGGTGAAAATAACGAACAGTGATCCCATATCTCCTATAAGGAAACAAATTTAAGACTTGGACATATATAATTATATTGGAGTTTTTCTAGTAAGGCTGTATATTATTCAAAAACAGTTTCAATCCAAAGGTACATGTTATGATGCAAGGTGAAGATAACGAACAGGGATCAATCTCATAACTCCTACAAGCAATACAAAATAGATAGTTGGGCAAACACGGACCCCTGGACACACCAGAGGTGGGATCAGGTGCCTAGGAGGAGTAAGCATCCCCTGTTGACCGGTCACACCCGCCATGAGCCCCATATCCTGATCAGGTAAACGGAGTTATCCGCAGTCAAAATCAGTGTGCCTTTATTGATGAAATCAACACAGAACTACAGATTGTTTTTCTGAAAAACAAATGACTCCGCAGCTACCCAAATTGGAAGTACTCCAAAATCTCAAAGACCCGTTTCGTTCGATGTGCTGATCATCCGTATATTTTTATATATTTATGCTTAACACAATATGACCTGCTGATTTTTCTTTCCATTTTATTTTAGGACTGCTATTTTCGATGTCAAAATAACCATTATGATACCATTATGATACAATACTACTTCAATAAATTTAATCGTTGTTTTGTGTCATGAATCATAACTATATATTCCTAACTAGTATACCCCATTCATGTTCAAAGGAAAGGTGAAGATAACGAACAGTGATCAATCCCATAACTCCTGTAAGCAATATAAAATAGAGAGTTGGGCAAACACGGACCCCTGGGTATACCAAAGGTGGGATCGGGTGCCTATGAGGAGTACGTGGCCCCTGTCCTCCACCCACACACGCCGTGAGCCATATATCTTGATCAGGTAAACGGAGTTATCCGTATTCAAAATTAGTGTGCCAAGAATGGTTTAACAATCGGTATGAAACACGTCAGACAACATTTGACCCAATGATAGGTTGTATTGGCAAACTAGATCGTTATAACGACCATAGATTTGCGAAATGCTGATTTTAAATGAGACTGTTTAAACCTGTGTACCATCAACTTGTTTGTCAGTAGCTTGTCTCGATTTAAAAACTGATCATACGCAGAACAAGGTCTTGCGTATAGAATCAATTGAGAGCACAGGCACTTTTTTCTGTAACTACGTTGTGACCTCTGTATACTAATAATAACACGTGTTATTAGTATAGAGATGTCACAACTTAGTTACAGAAACAAGTGCCTGTGGTTGAAAGATATAAACACCATATGCAGGTGATAATGGAATATTGCTACATAAATATGGGAAGTTGACGATGGAACGTTGAAGGCGGAATAGCATTTCCCAAACAAAATATCAACAGAAACTAAAAATCATTCTTCATTGCTTGACACAACATCAGATTTACATGTATGCCATATTTGTTGCATTACATCTTTTGAAAGAAAAAATTCCGCGCTTTCTGATTGGTTACCTAGGAATTATCATCTTCGCGGGGTGAATACCATACACACATTGAAGTTAATACGATGCTTTAGCTAATTACAATTACAATACCAATTACAATATATTCACCGAACCCGAATAGCTAGTTCTATCTACGATCCTAAACGTTTGTTTGGTTATTGTGACGTAAGTTATTGTGACGTAATGACGATTTCATTCGTATTCTATGGTTTACTGGGTAGATGATATAGGGTTATTGAACTTATATTTATAGGTTATAGACTTTGTATGGGAAAATATGACGACCGAGTTTTTTGGCGCGTACACGGACCGAGCTTGCGAGGTCCGTCCGCGACAAAAAACGAGGTCGTCATATTTTCCCATACAAAGTCTATAACCTTTTTATTATATACTTTCAATTTCATTTAGAAACTAACAATAATTTATTTTTATCAATTTCTTTATTGGTTTAACTGAGTAAAAGATGAAAAACACGAAAAAATTGAAAATTAATGACGCAGTAATTTGCTTGTGTATTGATTGTGACGTAATGTTTGCGGGCCGGGATGTTTCCGGGCATATATCGTGTGATATATGCCCGCAAGCTTTTAAAGAAAATAGAGGAGATGAAATTGAAAGTATATAATAATGGTGAATATTGGCACGAGTTGGCTGTCAAAATGCACGAGCTTGCGAGTGCATTTTGACAGCCAACGAGCGCCAATATTCACCTATATAAGTTCAATAACCCTTTTATTATATAGCTAAAGTATTTAGTTGTTAAATCATATCCCTTTTCACTCAAACTACTCTAAAATAGACGAAACTTCATCAATATTGGCAGTGTGCAATAACAGCATCCATTTCTTAACTGTTCAATATTTAACCCGTCGTTAATGCATGAAGCAAACTGATTTTGTAAATGGGGACATCATAATTTATGTACAGTAAAACATTTTGCGTAAGTAAATATCAAATACCGGCTCTGTCAGATTCGGAGGACCGTCGTCTGCCATTTTGGCTTGTTTACGTCGTTACGGTAACGTCAATATTGAACGCTCATACTCGGAATGTTTCGGGCGCATGCAATTTACACAATGCAAAGTTAGCGTTCAATAAATTCTCAGGATATTGAACGCTAACATTCTCTAGATTTTACGCAGATTTTATATTATACTATTTATTAGCTATATAATAATATAATATACCGAATGCTTATTTACAATATACGTTATAATTACACATCCCATTTGTACTTTACGTGATTTGTGTAGGGTGTCGGTATCGCTGATAGCGGTGTAGACATGTGGGTGAGCGGACAAAGATCAGTACTGATATAGCATTATCATAACATTAAATTTATCGGTTTTCTTTACCAAGCGCTAATTTATTGTGCCCTTTCTGCGTTCAATATCTAGATTTTGAAAGTCACACAGAAGATGAACCATAAAATGATACCTAATTAAATGTCTAATTTACGATTACAAATCTCCAATAGTGTCATTTGTATAGATTAATCATCAGTATATATAAAACCGATTTCATAGATGTTTTGTCATTGAATAAATCGAAACCATGTTTAAAGTAGTATGTTTGATGGCGTTGCTAGTGGGAGCTTGGTGTCAGGAACTCCAGCGGGTAAGGAATATTTTTGTTCAAAAAACATTTTTAAATAAAACATACATGTACAGATCTTGTCCAGCCGTTGTTAGAGGATCGGTTTCCATTGCAACCGTTGCTAAGTCAAACCTTTGCATGTCCTTTTTGTTTTATATCTATCATAATATTGTTACACACATGTTTCATCAAAATCTGTGATATACCACGCCCACTTAATTTTGATAGTTATATAGAATGAGTCTTAAAAACTAATGCCGAAAAGGTTAGCGTTTGATGGTTTTTTTATACGCCCGTCTTTAGACGGGATGTATTATGGTACAGCGATGTCTGTACGTCCGTCCGTCTATTCGGAGTTTTGTGTTCCTAATTTCATTTCTCTGCTACATATCAAGCTGAAGCTTGCTGTGTAATGTAGCTTCTTTATGGATCACTCTATATCATGTTGTACGGATTTTGATTTCCTTTGATATTTGAGAAAATTACAGGTTGTTAACTTAGTCAGTTTTGAGGAATTATTACATAGAGAGTACAATATATACACGATTTGTCTGTTTTTCCTTCCACGGTTTTCAAGTGAGGACCTTTTTATTTTACAGATTATTTGTATGTGTATTGAAGATGTGCATGTGGCAAGGATTTTGATTTTCTTCAGTTATTTAAAGAAAATTATAGGCTTTTGAACTTCGTAAGTTTATAGGAAATTTTGCAAATAATGGCTTAAGAGAAATACCCTATGTAAACATATTTACTGACGTAATATGTAACGTTTACGGTATTCTTATTAGAAATGCTGAGAACTGATTTTTTTTTTACACATACTACCGGTAGTAAGTATATTACATTGTGCAGTGAATATACATTTTTTAGAACACTCACCTCTTTACTTTAAGACAGGATACAATTTTGCGACGCTTTGTTCTATATTGCTTATGTTGATATGTTTCTCGCGTTGATTTTGAGCAGGAGGCGTTAGATGAGGCTAACCAAGACTATATCAAAGCAAAGTTGCGGTTGGCAAGATCTTCCACACGATTGCGAAAGGTGCGTTGTTTTTATCCATAACAAAATGCTTAATCATTTGTTTATTTTCTGGAAAATAGATAATGGAAGGGGGATTGTACATGGACAAATATTTCTACTCCTGGGTCTAACATATACTAAACAAGTCACGTTTACGTTAACGTTACCGGGGAATTCTATGATTAAATTTTGATGATATTTCTAGATAGTGAATTTAGCGATGGACTGTGCTGAATACAACCCATGTCTAAATGGAGGCACATGCATAACCTACGCAAGTTCATGTCAATGCCCTCCCCGATTTACTGGACGCCATTGTGAGACGGAGTGCACATATGCATATGGATATGCATAGGAAGTGATGTAGTAGTTGATTTCACTTTAATTAAACTTCCATAATCAGATGATTTTGCAGTTTTTAATTATGTTGAGAGTATTCAAAACGTCACACAGGCAATATTTTTTAAGCCCTACATAACGTAACGAAGCCGGTAAAAGTGAACTGTCAGGGACCGACTTTAAAGTTTCTGTCAATGTGTTCATACTCTATCGAGTTTTGTTTTTAAATAAATTAGAATCATTAAAATCCTCACTTGTTTTTAATGTTAGAAATGATGAAATTTCGAAAGAGCATGTTCTATTAAAGTGTTAACCCAAGAGTTCAAAGGTTCTGCCGAAAGGAATTACCTCAATTGAAATAAGATGATAAAAATGAAATGAAAACGTTGACATGACTGCAATATCACGCGTTAAAATGGATACCATCAAAAAGTTGACATCCGAAGTTGAAATCAAAAAAATATGCAAGAGTTCCTCATTGGCAATATCTTTTTGGTCTTTGGTGATCAGATCTTCCAACAGTCTGTTGGAATTCCCATGGGTACGAATTGTGCTCTTTTGTTAGCTGATCTGTTTCTATATTCATATGAAGCAGAATTTATTCAAGCACTTATGTGTAAAAAGAAAAAAAAAGCTGTGGCCTTCAATTCGGCATTAAGATATATCGACGACGTTTTGTCTATTAACAATAATAACTTTCATTCATATGTCGATTCGATATATCCCTGTGAGATCAAAATAAAAGACACCACAGAGTCATCAACTTCTGCTTCATACTTAGATATGTTGTTGAAAGTAGACATTAATGGTAAACTGACAACTCAACTGTATGACAAACGAGATGATTTCAGCTTCTCCATCGTCAACTTCCCATATTTATGTAGCAATATTCTATTATCACCTGCATATGGTGTTTATATCTCTCAACTGATTCGATACTCAAGAGATTGTTCTACGTATGGTCAGTTTTTAAATCGAGGCAAGCTACTGACAAACAAGTTGATAGTGCAGGGGTTTCAACAGTCTCGATTGAAGTCAGCATTTCGCAAATTCTATGGTCGTTATAACGATCCAGTTCTGCCTCGTCAATACAACCTATCATTGGGTCAAATGCTGTCTGACCTGTTTCATACCGATTGTTAGGCCGTTCTTGGCACACTGATTTTGACTACGGATAACTCCATTTACTTGATCAGGATATAGGGCTCACGGCGGGTGTGACCGGCTAACAGGGGATGATTACTCTTCCTAGGCACCTGATTCCACCTCTGGTGTGTTCAGGGGTCCGTGTTTGCCCAACTATATATTTTGTATTGCTTATAGGAGTTGTAAGGTTGATCGCTATTCGTTATCTTCACCTTTCATACTATATATATTTTCTCTCTCATATTCCTAACGAAGACACAGACACAACAAAACTGTGAAGATATCAAACACCCTGTCCAGTTCTACACAAATCAGGCTAAGTACTTTTATATACAAGGTGGTCACAATAATACCATACTTTCGTATTATATTTAGGGATGCATAACCTAGGTATGGTGGCTAATTTTATACGTTATCGCCTTTTCCTTATTTTGAGGCGAAAAGTAGCTAATACATGTATTAGCATTCTGTCGTCTTTTCGTCATTTTGGGACGAAAAGTCATGAAATATCATTTTGTTATCTTTTCGATTCGAAATAATTAAAGGTCAATGAAGTGTAAAGTAGCACAAATCAGCCATCATACCTAGCACTTAGGCTAGCCGCTACAATCTTAAACGCAGCGCTGTTTTATTCAACTATGATTTTGAGGATGACTTATGTTTTCAAAATCTTTGAAATTGGCGAGATATCAGCTCTTCTGTGATGGAGTTATGTTCAGTATTCTGTTGAACGTTTGGGCGGGCACAAGTTGTATACATAGCTATGTAAATAAGGATAAAAGTTATGAAAGTGTAAATTTTGTTTATACCAGCCTTTGGTTACATTAAACTGACCATATCAAGAATAATATTTGTTTGAATAAGGCCATTAAATTAAATATGAAATTATCTTTTATTTCCTCATTTGCACGAGTGATATAACCAAATAAAGATGGTGATTATCGATTTTTGTTTAAGCTATTTCACTATCAAATACTCATAATCTTCCTAAAATTGTGTGTCCAGTAGTTTGGGTGGTTGCATGATGTCTGATAATCATCCTTGTGGCAGCGATAAGCATTTGTACCCACCGCGTGTGGACGAAAGTATGTTTTGCGTCTCACTGTGCGTAAGAGTTCCACAGAGGGAAAGAATTATTGGGCATCTCGAAAATTGCGTATTAGAGAGATATTTCATTTATCTCTGTCATTTAAACTAAAAAGACCCAAGTGAGCCTTTGTGATACATGCCTGCCTGTTGTCCTTCATCTATCGCCTGCCGTCTGTAAATCTTTCACATTTTCGAGTTCTCCCGACCAAACTTCAAACGCACCACAAAGCACCCTTGGGTATAGAGGCTTCAAGTTCATTCAAATGAATTGTGTTTAAGTGTAAGAGGAATATAAAAAATGCAACGGACAAGACCAGGATTGGAACCCAGGTTCTTAAATCTCCCAGAAGGTGCTCTACCATCTGGCCATCGATGATTGAACCCTCGAACCCTACATTTTTCTCCCTCCTTAAATGTCTTATCACTTTGAAAACATCAACCCTGGAAGTTTATCAGACATTTCACCTATCAATTATAAAGACTGGTCTACGACGCCAAAGGTGACAGGAAGGGGAAAAATGCAACCGACTAGATCGGAATTCGAACCCGTGACCCCGAGTCTTTAATTAGGTGCTTTACCAATTGCTCTATCTGACGATCGGCGATGGAATTCGTCTGATCGCCACAAACCCCTTTTTAAGAAACTGGACCAGAGAAACCATAACCTATTTGAAAGATTTCTCAAATGTATTGAAGATTCAAATTTGCCAAAACCATGAGCTCAGGGACAAGGATGGGACAGCGATAGGGATTTGAAATTTGATATTCCTATGTTTTAGAAAATATCCCCGGAAAGTTTAGGAATAATCTGTGAAAGCGTTTTCCCCTAGAATCACTATTGTAAGAGAGAGAGAGAGAGAGAGAGAGAGAGAGAGAGAGAGAGAGAGAGAGATTGATTTCACATTTCAAAATGTAAAATCTTCGACTGAACGTATCCTATATCACCAAAACATAAATTTGTGTATGTATGTATGTATTACAATAGTGATTCTCAAGAAAAACGTGTTTACAGATACAACCTATCATTAGGTCAAATGCTGTCTGACGTGTTTCATACCGATTCTTATGTCCATCTTAGCACACTGATTTTGACTGCGGATAACTCCGTTTACCTGGTCAAGACATAGGGCTCATGGCGGGTGTGATCGGTCGACAGGAGATGCTTGCTCCTATTAAGCACCTGATCCCACCTCTAGTATATCCAGGGGTCCATGTTTGCCCAACTACCTACTTGTATTGCTTATGGGAGTTATGAGATAAATCACTGTTCGTTATTTTCGCCTTTCATTTGAGACAAAATAATCCCATGACCAGAAGGAATCAAACGATTCAAAGATTTAACCTTAAATTGAAAAATATATCAATGATAAGATATATTAATTTACAGTAATCAAAGTTTAGGAAACTGTTCGCTATTTGTTAACCACCGAGTTGAATCACACACGACAATAAGGTCGTGTAATAAATTGTCATTTAGCAAATTTACACCAATATATTTGTTGTTTCACGGGGGAATATATATCTACAGATCAAACTACAGTGAAAATGTTCACTCTGTGATCAATTGCAAATGAAGTTAACGTGTGAGAAATGAAGATTAAACATTTTTTACTTAATAATATAAAGTAATTTGACACATTAATTGGTTATTTATTGATATTTTTAAACCCCGGTTTCGAGGGACATATTTTTAACGCCCTAATTAAAAGGTGTTGAAATTAAGAGCAATTAATTAACACTGGTATTAGAGTTAATAATCAATTACTAATGGATTCTGCTTTACACTTAAAAAAAATATCATTAGCAATATTGCAAAGCTTTTTAAAATATACGAGTTGAAATTTTAGGCGGCAATCCAGAGTTAACGTGCGTAGTTCTTTACAGTTTATTTATTCTAAATCATACTTCTAGATGCCTCCGTGTACAGAAACTGTAATGTGCAAGTAAAAAAAAATTTACATCCGGTTTGCTACTGAACTCTGACCAGCATTGCTATAAGATAACCGTCTAAACTCATGTCTAGTTCAAGATCTGAATGCATGTACATAAATCAAAGCAACAAAAACCGAAACTATCTACAGTATAGTCATGCTACTCTTGACAAACCATCTGAAATAACATTGTCTTTGTCTTTAATATGTCTATCAATTTAATACTCTTTTAACAAATTTCACCTTGTAATGTAAGCCTTTCATTCTTGTTTGACATCTACGTAGTCCTTGATGATCATTTTATGCAATTATCTTCGTAGTCTTTGGCGATCAGAACTTCCAATAGTCTTTTGGATTGCCATGGGAACGAATTGTGTTCCATTGTTATCAGAGCTGTTTTCGTATATTTAAAAGGCAAAATTTAATGAATAGATTCTGAGAAGAAATAATTTCTTGTTGCCATCAACTCAACATTTAGATATATCGGTGATTGATTGATTGATTGTATCTATTGTATCATGTACTGTGACATGGGACATCCGTTTTAAAGGTCATCTCCGAGGACCTGTGACATTCACACCTGATGCCGACCGTTTGGCGATGAAACTGTCACTACCTGTGTGAAAATAACGAACAGTGATCAATCTCATAAATAAGCAATACAAAATAAAGAGTTGGGTAAAACACGGGCTCTGGAGAACGATCTAGTTTGCCAATACAATTTGTCGATCAAATGCTGTCTGATGTGTTTCATCCCAATTGTTATACTGTTCTTTACACTCAGATTTTGATTATGGATTACTTCGTTTACCTGATCAAAAAAGGGCTCATGGTGGGTGTAACCGGTCAACAGGGGATGCTTACTTGCTCCCCCTACGCACCTGATCCCACCGGTGGTATACCCAGGGGTTCGTGTTTGTCCAATTCTCTCTTTTGTATTCCCTAAAGGAATATTTGTCAGTAGCCTGTCTCGATTTAAAAACTGATCATACGTAGAGCAATCGAATCAGCTGAATGATATAAACACCATATGCAGGTGATAATGAAATATTGCTACAAATGTACATAAATATGAAAAGTTGACGATAGAGAAGCTCAAATCATTCTGTTTGTCATAAAGTTGAGTTGTTAGTTTGCCGTTGATATTACTTTTTGATAAAGTATAAAAGTACTAAGCAGATGTGTAGGACTCCGTGGTGTTTTTATTTGATATAACAGGGATATATCAAATCGACATATGAATGAAAACTATAATTGTTGATAGATAAAACGTCGTTGATATATCTAAATGTAGAAGTGATTGTTTTCTTCTCATGTAAAAGCTTTTGAATAAAATTTGCTTCATATGAATATAAACAGGTTAGCTAACAAAGGAGCACGATCCGTGCCCATGGGAATTGCAACCTGCTTTTCTAAGATCTGATAACCATAGACTACGAAGATATTGTTGATAAGGAACTCCACTTTATTTTCTATTTCAAGTTCAGAGTAATTTTGCGTGGGATCAGAGGGGTAAGGTTGAATATTGTCATTGTCGAGCATGTACTGCAGTCTTAAGTACTGTAATTTCAGTGGATTTAAACGATAGAGATGTTGCTTTGAAATAGGCAAAGCTTCACTCACTATAACATTATGGCAAGCAACATTGGTCTTTTTGTAATCTCCAGAGAGAGTAAAGGATAATCAGTCATCAGATGTTGAAATTCTTCTTTCTGGTGAATATTCAAATGTCCGTGCTTAGCAAGAATTTCAAAGTTCTTCAAGAGAACATTCTGATTGGAGCCTTTTTCACTAGTCTCTATACGAACATCAGTTCAGTATAATCATGAAATGTCGTAACATTGGATTCGGTCACATCTATCAAAATACTCTTTCAACATGTTAATGTGACAAACATGTTTTTCTTTACGTCGGTTTGGTGTCTTAACAATAATAGTTTACATCAAGAAAAAATCTCTTACTTGGGCCTTTAATTCTACATTTTGATATATCGACGACGTTTTGTCTATTAACACTAATAACTTTCATTCATATGCCGATTTGATATATCCCTGTGAGTTCGAAAAACGACACCACAGGGTTGTCCACTTCTGCTTCATACTAAGATATTTGATTGAAAGCAGACATTAACCCCAAACTGACAACTCAACTGTATGACAAACGGGATGATTTCAGCTTCTCCATCGTCAACTTCCCATATTTATGTAGCAATAGTCCATTATCACCTGCATATGGTGTTTATATCTTTCAACTGATTCGTTACGCAAGAACTTGTTCTGCGTACGGTCAGTTTTTAAATCGAGACAAGCTACTGACAAACAAGTTGATGGTACAGGGGTTTCAACAGTCTCGATTGAAGTCAGCATTTCGCAAATTCTACGGTCATTAACGATCTAGTTCGTCAATAGAACCTATCATTGGATCAAAGGCTGACTGGCGTGTTTCATACTGATTGTTAGGTCGTTCTTGGTACACTGATTTTGATTATGGATAGCTCCGTTTACCTGATCAGGATAAAGGGCTCACGGCGGGTGTGACCAGTCGACAGGGGATGCTTACTCCTCCTAGGCACCCGATCCCAGGGATCCATGTTTGCCAACTATCTAATTTTGTATTGTTTATAGGATTTATGAGATTGATCACTGTTCGTTATCTTCACCTTTCATCAGTAAGTTTGCTATCATATGAACTATCATATCTCACCTGTAGAGGATTATCAGGCAAAAATACAAGAACCTTATTACCTGGTTTAAAAGGGCATGGACACGATTTGTGCTGAAAAAATTTCAAAATTTTATTTTTTCCAGTTTTAATGTTTACAATGCTTAACTAGGATATTTCTAATGGTCAGCAAAAATTTGAATGTCAGATTTCCAGTTTCAAGTGAGATACAGAGAACACAATTCTTTGTTATGTAAACAAGCTTGTGTCATGTTTTTGTTGACAAAGGTTAAATGTACTAGTAAAAGTTATGTTTAAAGCAGATTTTTCTTTCGTTTACAAGTTAATTCTAAACACAATTAAAGAGTATCTGGTGTTTGAAGCAATCTATATCTAAAGAAGATGACACGGGCCTTGTATACATAAGGAATTGTGACTGCTGTATCTCATTTGTAACTCATTAAAAATACCTTAGTTAAACATTGTAAACATTATAAATGTGGAAAATATAATTTGAAAGTTTTCAGTTTATATCGTGTCTATACCGTGTCTATATCATGTCTATATCGTGTCTATACCGTGTCTATACCGTGTCTATAATGTCTATATCGTGTCTATATCGTGTCTATACCGTGTCTATACCGTGTCTATATCGTTTCTAGCGTGTCTATATTGTGTCTATATTGTGTCTATCGTGTTTATATCGTGTCTATACCCCTTTAAAAACTCTGTTCCTGGTATCTTTATCAAACCATGCTTTTATTTTGGCTTGAAAACTCTTGATATTTGCTTTTGCCAATTTGCAAGCTCGTTTTAAAGTAAGACGCATAGCCTAAAACGTTAAAACATTAGCTTCAGTCGACCACTTCTCATTCAACGATTTCAAATGAAAGTATCTCTGACAATAGTCCAAAGGTACGGAATCCAAGAAACTCTTGAACTGCTTCTCGTGCAGAGGATAAAACAACGTGAACCTCTTCATCTCGGTCTTGATCATACTGGTAAGAATATGCCTATATCATAGTTTAAAAGAGTTTGATGAAAACATTCAAGCGCTCCTTGGGATTCATGCGTTCGAGCCATGTTCGTTCAATCGCCGTACTTAAGACGTAAACATAGCTTGTGATTGAACCTTCAACAAACGCTCGGCAGAAGTGAAAATCTTGGGTCTTTCGGATATGGCCTTAAAACGGAGGTATCGTGTTGCGACAGGCGTTGATTAGTTAAAGAACCCTAAGTTTTTCGTCCGACGCTAAACATAAGTGTAAATTTGTGGTACTTCACCGACAACTGGTGACGTCTCAATATGAGTGCAAAATTCTCAATGGGACGTAAAACAAACAACCAACCTCTGAAACAGTCGACTTGTATCGCCTACCACCTACATCGTGCAGCTATTGAAACAGTCGACTTGTACTGCCTACCACCTACATCGTGCAGCTATTGAAACAGTCGACTTGTACCGCCTACCACCTACATCGTGCAGCTATTGAAACAGTCGACTTGTACCGCCTACCACCTACATCGTGCAGCTATTGAAACAGTCGACTTGTACTGCCTACTACCTACATCGTGCAGCTATTGAAACAACATTCACATAAAATTAGAACTTTGATGTTACTGAATGGCCTTATGTATTCCTACAACACTGAAAAACTTGATAATCGCCTTAATTATAGTCTTGGTCATAATATTGTTAAGACACATAGCTTCAGGAAATCGAGTGGATATGCACATAATTTGTTTCCCTAACATAATCTTAGGCAACGGTCCTATACAATCCACCATCACTCGTTCTTAAAAAGCTGGAATGGGTTGGAGAGGGGAAAGCGGACTTTTCGACTTTGGCAGTCTCTTCTGGTGGAAGCTTTCTCTTGCTAAGTTGGAGAATATTTTGCCTTGTTAATTTCTCTCGGTTGAGGGTGTCATTGCTCTGGTCTAACTGCGGATTGGCCTCATCACCACTGAATCGGAGGCTCAATTTTAAATGCTCGTTCGATATCATGTGATTTCATGACCTGTGCACCGCCATTATAGTCAAAAAGGAAACTGTCACTGATGATAATTTCATGACATAAACTAGTCGCGTCATTAGCTAGAATGTTGTCATTTCCGTCTTCTGGTCATCGCTCTGATAAGTACACAGACTGAATACAAATCACATTCTAGAATAACAGAAAATTTTGCAAAGTCTGTAATTTAAACATTTTGGAGAAAGATAAATATTACTCCTCCGCTGGTCAATAAATTGATCTATCAATATTCCTTTAACTCCCTGTTTTACACAAATCGGATTATATAAAAATTCTGTTGTCTACAAGTATGAGAGCCCACACTCCAATAATTTATTTTTGATAATTTTAACCATAGGAGATGTTTTTTATAAACTGAATGATATATTGTAACGGATAATTTATCAGTGTTACTAGAAAAATGAAGTTTTGTCCAAAACGCTATCATTCTTATCTTAATCACTACTAAAAGAGGTTATCGTCATCAGATTAAAGCCATAATGCTTCCATTTACATTTGTTTGTAAAACGACAATCATATCTATTATATGATTGAAAAATTTCGTGCTTTCTGATGGGTTACCTAGAAAAAATGGAACTTAGTCGTCATCTTCACGTACCTTAGGGGTGAATACCATGCATATATTGAGGTTGACACAATGCATTAGATAACTGCAAATTACAATATTCACCGAACCCGGAGTGCCAGTTGTCTCTATGATTTCAAACTTTTGTATGGATATAAGAGACATCGTAAGTCGTGATCAATTTTGCGTCATAGGAACAATTCTACACGGCAAATGAAAGGTGAACATAATGAACATTAATCAATTTCATAACTTCTATAAGGAATACAAAATTGAGTTGGGCAAATACATACCCCTGGATATACCAGAGGTGGGATCAGGTGCCTAGGAGGAGTAAGCATCCCCTGTTGACCGGTCACACCCGCCGTGAGCCATATATCTTGATCAGGTAAACGGAGTAATCCGCAGTCAAAATCAATGATCTACGGTTTTGTTATTGTAACGTAATGACTCTTTCATTCGTGTTCTATGGTTTATTGGACAGTTAATATAATATACCGAATGCTTGTTTACTTATAATTACACATGCCATTTGTACATTTCGTGATTTGTGTAGGGTGTAGGTATCGCTGATAGCGATGTAGACACGTGGGTGAGCGGACGAAGATCAGTATTGATATAGCATTATCATAACATTAGATTTATCGTTTTTCTTTACCAAGCGTGGATCTTTTTGCCCTTTCGGTGTTCGATCTCTATATTTTGAAAGTCACACAGAAGATGATTCATAAGATGATATCTAAATGTGCAAGTTACGATTACAAATCTCCAACAATATTATTTCTGTAGATCAAACTATAGTATATATGCAACCGATTTCATAAATGTTTCGTCATTGAATAATTCGAAACCATGTTAAAAGTAGTATGTTTGATGGTGTTATTAGTAGGAGCATGGTGTCAGGAACTTCAGCGGGTAAGGAATATTTCGTTCAATGAAAATTTGAAAGTAATGCTGAAAAGTTGAACGGTTTTTTAAAAAAAAAAAAAGTTTATTAGAAATGCTGAAAGCTGATTATTTCCACACATACATGTATCAATGAGTATATTATTTTGTGCAGTGAATTCATTTTTTAGAAGAAACTCCTCTTCAGTTTTGGTCGGAATACATCTATCCCAATGCATGTTTTGTATTGCTAATTGTGATATGTTTGTTCATTTAAATTTTGAACAGGTGAGGTTAGATGAAGCTATGAGTCTTGATAACGAAGACTATTTCAAGACAAAATCGCGGTTGGTGAGATCTTCCAGGCAAAGGCCAAAGGTGTATTGTTTTTATCCACGATTCTAGTCACAAATAAATTACAAAATGTGTAATAATTTAATTAACGTGATTGTTTAATTGCTGGAACATATATAAGGGAAGGATTGTACATATACTAAACAAGTCATGTTAAAATTTGACGTTAGAGCTGTCGAAGAATTCTACAGTTAAAATTGTACATTTATCTCATACGTGTGGTGTATATTGAGAATGAGATAAAGTATTAGCTTTATCACACGCCCGTTTGATAAAGCACTTCCGGTCCGAACTACTTTTGACACTGTCCCCGCTTGGATGACATATTTTCTGTGTTTATGCATATCCATGCATGAAATAAAGCGTAAACGTATTATTCTGTATTATTTAGAATTTCTTTTATAGCAAAATTAAAATGATGTTGCCCCCACTGACATTAGGCCTAATGCAAGTTACCGGCCACAAAAATGCCAACTCGGTCTGTAACTACTCAAAAAATTACGATCAGAAAACAAAAGTATGTGCACTCTATTATCATCGACAAGGAATCGACGGCCTACTGGACAAGCCTAATCGAAAGTACCTTGATATGCTGCGGTACAAAGTATTCAAAAGCACAGTCTCTTTTTTCTGGAGCATATTAAATGTAACAATCTTGAACATTCTAATAACGCTGCATTAAAACGTTACTTTCATTGATCGTTATTACACATGTTTATTTCAAAACGACGACGACATCAAACTTTTAAATAAATACTCGGTCAATAGTTATTACCTTGTTAGACTGGCAAACCATTATTAATTATAAACTATAATCCCTTCTAAAACGATTTTCTTTCATGGTTTCTTTTATAAAAATGACCTTTTGTACTGTATTTTAATGGTTTATAAGCGCACTATTTTTTCCTGCGTAAGGTAGACAGATTAAGTACGGCGTCTGAGCCACGGAATCAAAACAAATTCAATCAGCTGTTTCTACATCTCAAAATTAAGTGAAAAGAAGACGTATGAGATAAATAGAAAATCTATAGTTGCGTATTTTAATATTTGGTTTATCCAACTCGTTGATATGGTGTATTTATTCGCTCGGCAAGCCTCGCGAATAAATACACCATATCAACTCATTGGATAAACCAAATATCAAAACACGCAATATAGATATCCTCTATATACTAAACAAGTCACGTTAAAAATTGACGTTAGGGCTGTCGAAAAATTCTACAGTTAAAATTGTACATGTACTAAACGAGTCTTGTTAAAAACTGACGTTTGGGCTGTCGAGGAATTTTACAGTTAACATTGCTTTTATTTCTAGGAAGTGATTGTTTTAACCAACTGTGAGAGTCACAACCCATGTCAAAATGGAGGAACATGTGTACTCTATGCAAAAGCCTGTCAGTGCCCATCCCGATTTATTGGAAAGTACTGTGAGACGGAGGGTATGTAAACACAAGGAACGGTTTAGTTGTGTCGTAAAATCAAATTTCACTGCAGTAACTTCTTAAATTAGAAAATTTTGCAATTTTTAATTATGTTGTGTTTATGACACATCGGCGATATTTTTTAAAGACATGTTTAACGTAACGAAACGGAAAGGGTGAAATGATAGGGACCGGCTTTAAAGTTTCTACATGTATCGTGGTGATTCTACCTTCTATCGAGTATTGTTGTTGAAAATTTCAGATGTTATTAGAGTTATTTAAAAAAATCTGGATTTGTTTTTAAATGTTAAAAAGATGGAATTTTGAACGATGACACTCACTTAAAATGTTAACATACAAGACCAAAAGGAATTCCATTCATTGAAATAAGATAATAAAGATGAAATTCAACTGAATTCATAATTATTTGATTGATACGCGAGAGCATGTTCTGCATGTGATTAATTTTTAGATCGAGACAGGCTACTGACAAATACGTTGATGTTACAGAGGTTTCAATTGTCTTGTTTATATTTATCATTCCTTAAATTCTATGGTTGTTGTAATGATATAATTTGAATACCAACTATCACTGGACCGATTACTGTTGGACTTTTTTCGTATAAATGTTAGGCTGTTCTGATTTTCAATACGGTTTTTCCCGTTTATCTGATTAAAATATATAAATCACGACAGATGTGACCAGGCAACCGGGTATACTTGCTACTCCTAGGCACCTGATCCCACCATTGGTATGAACAGAGGGCCTTTCTAGCCCTTCTCTTATTTTTGTACTATTTAGTACGAGCGAAGCGACAAGCTCGCTCCAATGATTGCACATGCAAGGCACGTGATTTGCTCTTCGTCAGCTGAAAAATGATGGGGATTAGCCATAATGCTTCCAGGAAAATGTCGCCGTCACTACGGTATACTTCATTGACAACTCCGTAAAAAATAGATAAATTGTTTGGAACGTACCAAAAACGTTTTTAAATTCCAGACAAGCTTTCTCCTACCTTCGTATATTTTGTTATTGCTTGGTTCGAAAGTAAAAGCAAAAACAGCGCAGCTCATATGACGTCACAATGTACTATTTACATCGATTGCGTTATAGTTCCCGCGTTAAATGAATAGGCGAATTAAATGTCTAAAGTCGTTATTGCAAGATGTAAAGGGTCTTCGTTCGACTCAACAGTCACACCGTAAAACATATTTGATCAGTGTTCGTTACTTCTTCATGAAAACGTTAACATAAATCTGCAGTATCAAACGTCGAAATGTGTAACGTCATAAAAGCTAATGAATGATTGGAAAAATAGTACATGTATATATTTTATTCTCATATTTCTAACGAAAACCGAAACACTGAAATTTGAAGAGATTCAGATATCCTGTCCAGTTCTAAACAAATCAAGTTTTGTACAAGAGTGTTTACAATAATTGCGTGTTTGTGCTTTACTTTCTGTTTTACCTATTTTCAGTTTTATTCAGCTGTGACTTTGAGGACAACTTATGTTTTGAAAATCGACATTTTACCAGGGTCAAGGTAAGTACATGTCATTTATAGGAAAATCTGAATTATAAAGATAGTTCATTTATCCCTGTCACTTACACTGAAAGCTCAAAAGAGCTTTTCTGATATAACTTTTCGCGCGTCTGTCTTTTGTCAATCATCTGTCGTCGGTAAACCTCTCACATTTTCGACTTCCCAATTTAAAACTTACCAGAAAGCGTCCTTGAGAATAGGGGCGCCAGGTTTATTCAGACGAATGACCATTTCCCTTTACTAGGGACATAATCATGAAAAACTGAAACTGGTAAAGTATGTTTAAGAAATCCATTTATCAAGAACCAATGGACCAGACAGGTGACATACAAACTGTATGGTTGTTATTATGATAACGATCTAGCCTGCCAATACAACCTGTGATTAGGTCAAATGCTGTCTGGCGTGTTACATACCAATTGTTAGGCTGTTCTTTACCCACTGAATTTGACTACGGAATGCTCCGTTTAGCTGATTAAGATCACGACAGAGGGTTCACGGGTGTGACCGATTGACAGGAGATGCATGCTTACTCCTCCTAGACACCATATCCCACCTCTGGTACATTTATATCCAGGGGTCCGTGTTTGTCAATTTCTTTATGTTGTATTCCTTATCGGAACTATAAGATTGATCACTGTTAGTTATATTCACCTTTTCATAAAGAAGGTATCCTCATATGCATTGAAGATTCAAATCATAAGCGGGACTAAGATAGGGTTAGTAATGGGGTTTTAATTTTTGTAGAAGAATATACATTCTCTCGAGAACCACTACTGTAAATATCGCACAGACACATACACAGGTATATGATACAAAACACCACAAAATAACAACAAAACTCGATATCTAGAAGTGTCGAATCCACATAGTGGTTACAGGTCAAAGAAAACAAACCAAACCCGATATCTAGAGGTGTCGAATCCACATAGTAGTTACAGGTCAAAGAAATCAAACAAAACTCAATATCTATAAGTGTCGAATCCACATAGTGGTTACAGGTCAAAGAAACCAAAATTATGTAAAACACTAAAATGACCACTGATACGAACAACTACATAAATCCTAGGGAAATCCTGTCCCTTACTAAGAACAAACAAAAAACGTTTTACTAATAAGAATAGAACTGAAGGGCCTGGCGAACACAGACCCCTGGAGGCACCAGAGGTCTATTTTTGTGAAGCTCCATCTACAGCTGGTATCGTGAAAAGGTGAAGATAACGAAAAGTGATCAATCTCGTAACTCCGATAAGGAATACAAAATAAGGAGTTGGTAGAACACGGATCTTTGGATATACTAGAGTTGGTATCAGGTATCCAGGAGGAGTAGGCACCCCTGTTGACCTGTCACACCTATTATTAGCCCGATACGATAAGTCACACATTGAATAAACAAATTAGATTTTGGCGAGTCTACAAGAGACTTGGATGAATTACTGTTTTGGAAGACAAAATTACGTAAAAGAATCCGGAATACAATAATGTATGATTTGAAAACTCAATCCCGAAACAAAGTTAGTTGGATTGTTGTTAACTTGTATTCTAATTAGAAAAACTTGTTCGTTTGTCCTGAGGAAGGAGCAGACCATCCCTAGACAGGGCCAATGTTGGCATACAGTGTTTATGTGTACTACATTTAAATTGATCACTGTTCGTTATCTTCACCTTGCATGTAACATCTTCATTAGTGATAAGGTTACTTAAATGAAACTAGATAGATGTATAGAGGGAGCAGATAGACAGTTACCAAAATTATAAGTTTCATGAACCCAGGGGTAGGTAGGGGTTTTCATATCAGGGTGGTGTCGAAATAGTCAGTGATTAAATGAAAGGTGAAGATAACAAACAGTGATCAATCTCATAACTCGTATACAAAACAAAGAGTTGGGCAAACACGGACCCCCAGGATATATCAGAGGTGGGATCAGGTGTCTAAGAGGAGTAAGCATCCCCTGTCGATCGGTCACATCCGCCGTGTATTAATAATTGAGCAAATTAACTTCTTGATAAATACCATTCCAATTACTTTGGGACAAGGGACATTTTAGGACTCCTGCATTCCTTAGGGGCGGGAAAAACTGCTAAAATTGATTAAGTTTCAAAAACCACCATATTTACAACCGCACATTTGTACTTTTAAAACAAATACTAAATGCATAGTGATGTAAAGCAAATACGTTTCTATCAAACGTGTAAATTTCATTGTCCCGATGCATAGAAGTTCTGACTCAAGTGCGGAACCAAACTTGGTAAATAGTATTTGTGTAAAGCATTTAAAACCACGATCCCAGAGATAAGGTTTCGTTCCTAGGTGGGGCCAAAAGTTTTATAGTGATTTTTGCCTTTATATCTAAGTTTGTTGATACGGTATAAAACAAAACGTTATTTAGGAAGAGCAGAAAAAGATGTACCAAAATTGTGAATTTAAGGTTTTTAAGAACACGTCTTGTTTTATAATGCTGTTGTATATTAATTAGCTTGGATATGCAGAACAGGATTTTTTTTAAAGATTTCACAACTTATGGGGCTAGTGATACTTTAAACTAATACTCAGGTGACCGGTATGGCCTGTGTGGCTCTTGTTTGAAACTGGCAGCATTACAATTTTATCATTTTAACCGGGTTTTTTTTTTTACTGTTGTGTTGTTTAACGAAAATGTGCAATTTTTTTTACTGACATCTTTTAAATGTGTCAACACATTTATTCATTCGTTTATTGATTAAAAATAAGCTATGTTTTTCTAGTTTGAACCCATATTAAGGCAAAGTCACATCGTCGGAACCCACTCCGTGAACTGCATTCCGACGATGGAAGTGACCCATGAGCCTTATGACAACAAATATTGCAGTTAATCAATGGCATATTCTCGGGCCTTTCCGGCAAGTTTAGAAACATCTTCGAATGTATTACGAATCAAAATAATACTATGAAAAGTAATTATTGTCTTTTTCATAATAATCATTTGCTGGAAACAATTAACTTTTCTCATTGTCCATGTAGGGTTTAAAGCATGTTACTAATTATTGAGTTACGAAGTGATTGGAAGCACCTATTTGTACCAATCTGAACGTAAAACATTCGACGCGCTTTTCCCGAGCTTATCGAAAAGTCCCAAGAAGTTGCGATGTTCAGTAATCTTTACACCCTCTCTATTTATGTAGCACTACGATGGCATAAGCGCTCCCCCTAAAGGTAAATACTACGCCTTGTCCACCGGAAAGAAGCTTGCAACTATGACATCGGAGAAGTACTTCAATGGTGAAACAATTCTCTATTTTTTCTTATTTCTCCCTGGGTTCTACCTCTCCTTCCTTCCCGTCTTAGTCTTGTGATGATCCAGGTTAGAATAGGTCCTCAGTACCCCTTTCTTGTCGTAAGAGGCGACTAAATGAGGCGGTCCTTCTGATGAGACTGCGAAATCTGAGTCCCGTGTCACAGCATGATCTCTCCCTGCTGAAAGGCCGTAAGCGCCTAGCATAGACCTAAATTTTGCAGCCCTTCATCGGCAATGGTGAGGTTTCCATGAGTGAAAAATTCTCGATGGATTCGTTAAACAATATACTGTGCAATGAACCTTCCCGTCTGTCTGACTACGAGTCGCGACGACGAGCTTAAAACCAAACAATAGTCCAACTTCAACAGAAGGCTGACATATCGCCACCTCGGCTAAAACTCCTATAGCTACCTACCTAAAACCATCAATCCACCTGCCTACCTACTAAACCACCCACTCCCCCACGTATCCAATCATTCTTACTACCAATATATCTACCTAAAAGAAAGCACTATTGTCAACCTGTCGTAAACATTTCGATTGATGTACATGTATATTTAACGTCCCTCTCGAGAATTCCCCGGTGAAGGGTTGCACAATGTAGGCCTATACTCAGCGCTTATGGCCTCTGAGCAGGGAGGAATCGTTATCGTGCCACACCTTCTGTGACACGGAGGGCCCTTGGTTTTACTGTTTCATCCGAAGGACTGTCCGATTTATTCACCTCTTTCGACAAGTACGGTGTACTGAGGACCTTTTCTAACCCGGATCCCCACAAGACTTCGATTTACTGTTG
This sequence comes from Ostrea edulis, assembly GCF_947568905.1. NCBI lineage: Eukaryota > Metazoa > Mollusca > Bivalvia > Ostreida > Ostreidae > Ostrea > Ostrea edulis. The sequence goes on along the minus strand of NC_079169.1, from coordinate 6,940,843 downwards.
TAAAAATGTAATACTCTAAATAGCACAGGAAAGATGTCGAATAATAAATGATTGATTGATTGATGTTTTCCGCCACACTCAACACTTTTATCAGTTATTTGGTGGTGCCCAGTTTTTATTGGTGGAAGAGAGAACCCAGATACAATGTACCTGGGAAGGGACCACTGACCTTCCGAAAGTAAACTGGGAAACTTTCTCACTTACCGGCGCGAGTGGGACTCGAACCCGCGCCGACAGAGGTGAGAGGTTGTGCGATTATGAACGCAATGCTCTAACCACTCGGTCACGGAGACCCCCCTCGAATAATGAAACTTGATTATAATGTTTTAATCAACCACGGTAACATTGTGACTTTAAGTGACTATAGTAATTTTAAACATGCTATCATATTTTACTATTTTTAATACAATTGTGTTAATATTGATAAAGCCCGTTTCCACCATTGCATAATAAAATTGATGTCTAAAACAGAAAAAGTGCTAGCGATTCATTCCAGAAATAGGCTGATGTACATGTATAACACACACATTTAAACGACAAAGCATGAGTAAGCCAATCTATCTATCTATCTGTCTATCATATCAAAAAATGAATGAAGAAATCGCTGCTATGTCGTCATTTTGGATTAAATGTTTTAAAATGAATATGTGATCATTTTAGCTATTATTTAATTACACACGCACGCTCGCAAACACGCACACACACACACACACACACACACACACACACACACACACACACACACACACACACACACATACACACACACACACACACACACGAGCGCGTGCGAATTTGCAGTGGACTTACAACGAATTAGAATATGAAAATATTTCTTTATTCTGTGTGTACTTTCCAGTTCCTGTTGTGTTATTTCTTCAAACATTACTTCGCTGTTACATGTATGTCTGCATAAATTACTTCTGCAGTTATGTCTGTATAAATTACTTCCGCTGTTATGTCTGTATAAATTACTTCCGCTGTTATGTCTATATAAATTACTTCCGCTGTTATGTCTGTATAAATTACTTCCGCTATTATGTCTGTATAAATTACTTCCGCTGTTATGTCTCTATAAATTACTTCCGCTGTTATGTCTGTATAAATTACTTCCGCTGTTATGTCTGCATGCCTTCGCTTTTTATTGTAGGATCCATGAGGGTAGAATTTGACTATGCAATAAAAAACAAAATGTTTCTTTTCCTTCACATCTATGAAAATGGAGAACCGAAAACTGTGTTTGCCATAACCAAAAACAATGATGGAGAATGGAAATCTGCTAATGTCACCATTTCGAAGAGACATAAAATAAAAGTACGTGAAATTTCTCGATACCTTTAGGAGACTTGTACTAAATATTAAATTATGTCATCCTGTTTAAACCCCGATGGTTGTATTGTGTACATGCATGATCGATAAGTCGGTCCTGTCTTTGATATTCTATTTATAGCATAGAATATTCAATACAGTAGTGTAATTTGTATCCTCATTTACAGATAGACAATACGGAATATCGGAACCATTATTCGTTTCCGGTTTCGTCCTGGTTTTGAGATCACGTTTTCTGCGTTAAAGATATAGTGAGTTCAGGCACATTTTAGCGTCGTTTTTGAATGTTGATCGGTGGGAAACAAACGAAGAAAACAATTGCCGTTATATCTATATGAAAAATCTTAGTTAGCAAGAAAAGCAGTTCGGCCCAAACCCCTAAATCGTAAAGGGGGAGGGGAGTATTCTTCAATTCATGAGTTGAACTAATCGATTGAACCTTGCATTTCTACTACCATTCACGGCTATTATATCAAGTGACCAGCTGATGAATAGATCTTTGTATGTACTAATAACAAAATTTAATGTTATATGTGATAATTTAACGCGATCTCGGTAAAACGTGGGAGGGGGACTACTTGTTGCTGCATGTACGTTTCTGGATATCGATTTATAAATAATTTATTGTGATTAATTATTTCATTTCATAGCAGTAGGTTGTTTTAATGACTCAAGAAAATCTCATAAGTAAATATCCACATAAGTGCATACGGTGTAGGAAATATACTTCTTTTGTTTTATTTCTGCTCCCAAACATCAGGAATTTAATCCAATAACTCATGATTTGGTAATAGGGCATGCACTTGCAACATTCTGAAAAATAATCTTCACACCAGTCAGATATTATTGTATCAGAAATGAATCGTCTTTAGCCATCACTAATTTGTATACAAGAGTTGCCCAAGTGAAGCATGATTTTCGTAACTTCCAAAATTTTCTAGTTCCGATATTCCGTATCACATACATTCTTTGATGGAACGTTTTAGTATTGAAGGACATATAGTATAAGACAGACGGGTTGGACTGTAACCCGTTTGGATTTTGTTGTTGTTGAAATTTTGGAGATGTGCACCTTGCTTAACGTAAGAATATATTCTACTTGTTTAAACCAGTTTGGGTTTGGATCATTCCAACTTCGAGCAAATGAAACCAATGCTGTAGGCATAGATAATGTACGAGTCACGAGACTAGCCACTAGCGACTGTTGAGAGGAGCAGGTCGGTATGCATGTATCAGAGTAGAACTAGGTGAATACCCAACACAATTAGAAAAAGACTTAATGGACATACGACACAATTAGAGAAAGGCTTAATGGAAATACGACACAATTAGAGAAAGGCTTAATGAACATACGACACAATTAGAGAAAGGCTTAATGAACATACGACACAATTAGAGAAAGGCTTAATGAACATACGACACAATTAGAAAAAGACTTAATGGACATACGACACAATTAGAAAAAGACTTAATGGACATACGACACAATTAGAGAAAGACTTAATGAACATACGACACAATTAGAAAAAGACTTAATGGACATACGACACAATTAGAGAAAGACTTAATGGACATACGACACAATTAGAGAAAGGCTTAATGAACATGTTATAAAATCAATTACCGGTAAGACATTCGTTGCTTGCTTTTCCATCACTACTTTTCGTTATGTCTTATTTTTCAGATCTTTGCCTGCTTCCACTGAGGGCGGTCATCGCTGTCTCGATATCACGTTAAAATTCATGTTCTTTGAAATAAATAAAGGTTATCCAATGTGTTGCATTTAGATATCATTGTATTGCAACAAGTTGTGAGGTGAGGGGATAAAGACACAAACAAGTAGGATGAAAATCGTATCCAAAATGGCACCATGACAGACTCTACTTCTTTCATGTTTTATTCATTATGGGATCTTTCCCATATTTATATCGCATACATGAAGCATTAGCAATACGACGCCAATTTATTTGGCTTCGAAATTAAGCGGTATCCCGATGACCGTGGCTAGTAAAATCGGGATTGGGCTACCAAAAATTATTAACGCGCATGCCCGGTGGGCTAGTATATATTTCCGGCGGAGATTATGATTCCGCTATTATAGTGTGATTCCTGGTAGAAAATCGGTGAAACAACCAGTTCTTACAGAGGAAGAAAAAGTTGATGCTAAGAAGTATGAGGAATCAAAGAGACAAAGAAAATGATCAGCGTGTTTGGCAGAAGAACTGCCGCTGGCTAGTAACTTGAATACAATGATGGTCTCGTATTTTGCATCTGGTGAAAGGAAAGCAGTGCAAATTGTGAGTTCGTGTTCGTCTCAAATAATTCAGAATTGATTCTGTAAGTGTACACGGAAATAGAAAATGGCGTAAGCATTTTACCCTAATAAAAAAAAACCCCACACAAGCGGCCGCATCAGATATTCAGAATGTATGATTATTAGTTAACAAACCTATTTTTTTAAAAAAAGGATGAGAGTGATGATGAAGAACTGGAAGAATTAAAACATTGGAGGATTCTGAAGAATCTGACTGTGAAATGACAGAATTAGAAGTTGAAAGAACTTGTATTGTAATACTTAATAAAAATGTTCAAACTTGAAAATTCGAATCATATTGAATCATTCTTGCATACATGTAGCATTTGGACTAGTAAAATTTTATTTAGGCTACCAAATTTTTCACTCTTATTTGCCCGATGGGCCTGTGGTAAAAATCATTAAGCGCGAAGACTGTAAATATGTATCTAAATAAATATAACAGGAAAGTTCATCAAAAGAGAAAATGCACACCACAAAAAAAGTTCATATGAAATTAGAATAAATAAAATTGTGGTCATGGAAATTCAAATTTCTTTCATGTAACAAACAATCGTGTTAGCAAACGTGCACTTTTTCTAAATTAAATTTGAGAACTTTCAATCGAATTGGAACGTCACTTGCTTTAAATGAAGTGTTACATTTGTATAGGAACGTCACTAGCTGTAGATTAAGTGTTACACTCGTATAGGAACGTCACTAGCTGTAGATGAAGTGTTACACTCGTATAGGAACGTCACTAGCTGTAGATGAAGTGTTACATTTGTATAGGAACGTCACTATCTGTATGTAAATTGTTACATTCGTATAGGAACGTCACTAGTTGTAAATGAAGTGTTACACTCGTATAGGAACGTCACTAGCTGTAGATGAAGTGTTACACTCGTATAGGAACGTCACTAGCTGTAGATGAAGTGTTACACTTGTATAGGAACGTCACTAGCTGTATGTAAATTGTTACATTCGTATAGGAACGTCACTAGTTGTAAATGAAGTGTTACACTCGTATAGGTACGTCACCAGCCGTTGGTGAAGTGTTACACTCAAATAGGAACGTCACTAGCTGTAGATGAAGTGTTACACTCGTATAGGTACGTCACTAGCTGTAACGGACTCTGAACCAATTTTTTTTGTCCAAACTATTTGTTTCTAATATAAGATCAATGTTTGGGGTTATTTGAAAAGAAATGGTGGCTTTAGTATCAAAATCAATGAATTTGAGTTAATTTATTTTAAACGTCGTTGATCATCATATTGGTAACGAGATTCAAAGGATATGGTTTAAACTATCCATTCACAAAAAGGACCAGCGAAAGGTGGTGTGGAAACATCAACATACCATCGATTATATTTGTTGCAAATTTTCTCCATTTGGCAATTTGTTTTTACGGGAATTATAAATGCGCCTGAAATGGGTATCTATGTCATTGCGTATTTGGATCCAATCATTATTAACACATAATATGAATAAACATGAGGAAATTGAATTAGTTTACAATGCAACAACCAATATTACGAAATGAAACTTTGCATGGGTATTTCTCGCAAATGATTACAATGTACAAGACTATTATCATTTTAAAGCCAATGCAGAAATTCCATGACTATCTGTAGAGCAGATATCATCATTGTGTGTCTCTAGCATTGGTCTAATCTCGAGAGAGCCAATGCCGACTCTCAATGGTCAATGCAAGAGTTGGACCACTCAAAGGCCAATGAAGGCAACTGGTTACTTTTTCATTGGCCAATGCAGGCACTGGAATACTTTTTGTCAAGAGCTAATGCATGCATTGAACCAGTTTCTCAAGAGCCAATGCAGCCATTGGGCCACTCTCTCAAGAGTCAATACAGGCATTGAACCACTCTGTTAAGACCCAATGCAGACATCGGACTACTTTCTCAAGAGCCAATGCAGGCATTGGGCCACTCTGTTAAGAGCCGATGCAGGCATCGGACCACTCTGTCAAGAGCCAATGCAGGCATTGGACCACTCTCTCAATAGCCAATGTAGGCATTGGATCATTCACTCAAGAGCCAATGCAGGCATTGGACCACTCTGTCAAGAGCCAATGCAGGCATTGGATCACTCTCTCAAGAGCCAATGCAGGCATTGGGCCACTCTGTCAAGAGCCAATGCAGGCATTGGACCACTCTCTCAATAGCCAATGTAGGCATTGGATCATTCACTCAAGAGCCAATGCAGGCATTGGACCACTCTGTCAAGAGCCAATGCAGGCATTGGATCACTCTCTCAAGAGCCAATGCAGGCATTGGATCACTCACACAAGAGTCAATGCAGGCATTGGGCTACTCTTTCAAGAGCCAATGCAGGCATTGGACCACTCTCTCAAGAGCCAATGCAGGCATGGGACTACTCTTGTTACAAATGAATCAGAACACTGCATGATCCAGATATGTACTGTGGAATGCGGAGTTGCTATCTCAGGATCCATATGTAATTATACAGAGCCACTGCATATCTCGACTAAACTTATTATGTAGAGATGATGCAGGCTGTTGATGACCGTTTTTCGGACTCAATTGAAGCAATTTTTGTAGAGCCAACGCAGGGCTTGAATGATGTTATGTGTTACACCAATGCAGACATGAAACAACTTTTTTTCCAGATTCAATGTAGGCTTTCAATGTCTTTCTATGTACAGTCAATTCAAGTAATGTATGGCCAATTATCTAGAGGCAAAGCAGTCAATTTACTTTACCATTTCATAGATTTCCTTGTTTTATCATCAATGAGATGACTAAAATTTATTGGCTCATGAAAAAGAAAACAAAAAAAAAAGACTGATACACGTTTCAATCAATTCTTTTTGGTTGCAAATCAATATTTTATAATTTAATCTAATAAAGAAGTCTGTTGCAGGATCTGATCATGTCATTTCTGCCATCTACTCCAACAACATTGAAGCCCTTCTTCAGTCCTTATTGTAGGGCTTCTCCTGCAAAATATTGATGTTGATCAATTGCCTAGCAATATCTAGAGCTTAGCATACCAATATGTAATTAATTAAATCAGAAAATTCCAGGATGAATTGGGAATCCATCCCAGGATCCTTTGCATTGCTGATCAGGTGGCCAAGACCACAATCATACCAAATATAAATATGTCTAGAAAAAACCCAACAATTGTTCAAAGGTGTTGATCATATACTGTCTTAAGGATCCAAAGTTTAACACAAATTAATAAGTAATTAGCATATTATGAATATAGAGCACCAAACAATGCATTAGCAATCAATAGCATAAACAGTTTAAAATATGTATTACATGCAAGATATACTTGACCTTTTCCACAGTGCAGAACAAGGATATTTCCCTTTTTGTTGACCTGGGAAAATAACTTTTCGAAGAAGGTTGTCTTTGTGGGCCCTTCTACCAATGTTGTCAAAGTTTTTACCTTACTCTTGCTAGAAGAAAGACATACAAAGGGCTGGATGCAGTTACCTGAAACAAAATATTTTGCTTTACAATACTATGAAAACTTGAAAGCTTAGATAAACTTGCGTTAAAACTTATTAAAAGTTTTATTTCTTAATTTTGAACTTACTCTTTTTGTTGTAATATACAACAACGGTTGTGCCTTTGTTGGAGTACATTAGTTCCATGGCCTTTTTGGTGTCGCTGACTCCGCTCCATGATGTGGAAATTATGAATGTGTGGTCCTCCTTCAGAGAAGGAAGATCCACACATACGCGGAGTAATGGTTGCCGATCAGACTGCAATAAAAATAAATCTGTATGATTGCATTGACTCAATTCCTTCTTTTTTTTATATAATGCTTTATTTTTAGACGTTAACAATATTATTATATGATGATTATATGTTCCATCTTACTTACTATTTCCTCGTTAAAAACTGTTATGTCGACAGTGTTTTCCACTCTCCCGGCCTTCAAAAATGTCAGGGGATCCTCCTGGAAAGCCATGGGTGTTGATTTCTGCCCTGGATCTTTTTCTTTGCTCTCCATGAATTGTCTCAGCCTCTCTCCAGGAACACCTCTTTTCACATCTCTGTAAAATATGATATATTTACCTGGGGCTCACGGCGGGTGTGACCGGTCAACAGGGGATGCTTACTCCTCCTAGACACCTGATTCCACCTCTGATGTGTCCAGGAGTCCGTGTTTGCCCAACTATCTATTTTGTATTGCTTGTAGGAGTTATGAGATTGATCACTGTTCGTTATCTTCACCTTGCATGAAATTGCTTCGCCTCACTGGAACTATCATAAAAGCTTATACATATAAACCTGTAGACAACAACATGTAGCATAGGAGCTTGGACAATGAAAACTGCATGCAGATACTGTTGTAAATATTGAAAGTATATTAAGGGTGAATGACATGTCGATATCATTGACATTAACATTATATACATACGTCCATATCACAGATGTATCATATACATAAAGCTACATTTCACATGAAATAGATATCTCATTGATTGCTCTTAGAAACAAGGAAAAGATAGAGAACTGATTCCATTATAATATTCCTGCAAAATTTTCGTCAACATACCCTATAAACTGACTGAGCTGTTCCTCTGCCTCATCCTCATTAGTCCAAAACTTATTCAAAGTCTTCTCCCGGGGCATTTTTGAAAGTTTGCATACAGCCACTTGGATGTTCCTTGTCCCCTTTAGATATTCAGCCTCCTGTAATTTGGAAAGATTTGGGGAAAAGTAACCTATGAATCTCTGAATCTAACTGGATGTCAGATGATTATATATATTACATCATTCTAGATATATTCTTTTTTATATAAACAAAATTACCTTTGTCATTTCTTCCAAATCATACTCTAAATTGGTGACCTTTACTAGCATTTCCAGGATTGTCTCCTCTGGTAGAGTCATTAAAGCTCTCCAGGGCCTGGTCACATTTAGGGAGGGAGTAGAGATGGATTCGTTTTTCTGAAAATCAATATGATATAAAGGAAATAATATATGAAAATTTTTCAATAATAGGATTGTAAAAGAACATTTTATTTGTATAATATGCCATGTCATGTTAATTTGTGTACGATTCCATACCTTGATATTTTTTTTTTTTTGGTTCTTTAACTTCCCTTGTTCGTGGAGGTCAAACACCAATACGCATTGCTTGTATACCGCCTCACTGGAACAAGCGATCCAAAAGATGGATTGGTAGCTTGATATCTCCTAAAATTACAATGAGATCAGTTAACGAATTTTTTGCATAGCAAACCCCAAATTCACAACTGGGTACTATACATATATGACACATTCATGAACACGAATTATGAAAGAGTTACATTTTATTGTATATATAAGTTTTGTTCATAACCTAAAATAAGTACAAATTCTAAAGAAAATGATACTATATCAGCAAATATGGTGCAGTAATCTAATAAATTGTATTATTTGTTATATTCCAGATTCAGTTATCTCTTTTATTGGAGGGTTGATCTTAAGTACACTCAATGAACAATATACCTTTCCAGGAGAGAGATGCTGCTGGCACTTTTCCCTCCATTCTTTTGTGTTTTCGCATCTCTTTGAGGTCACATCAATGAGGGTGGGTTTAACACTCCTAAACACTTTTACCTGTAATCAATTAGTTCATATAATCAAAGATAGGTAAAAATGAAATGAATTGATATGAAGGTTGTATATTTGAAATTAAGGAGGTATGCTACACCAGTTAAATTTGATGTGGACGAAAAGTGGAGGATATGTGCAATATATTGAAGTTGAAATTTTTCAAATTTACTTGATTTTGTCAAAAAATACAGTTTTAGTAGAAAATAATCTGGAATAAAAATAAAACCCCTTCTGGACTCGAACCTGCGACCTACAGTTCATCAGTCGGTATGCTAACCTACTGAGCTACTCGGCTAGGTATTGAAATTGAAAAGGAAAAGTCAAATATTGCTGATATCGATTTTTTCATCCATGTTTTTACAGGAAGTCAGCCATTATGACAATGTAGAGTACTACCTTAAGAAAAATATAAAAATAAGTGCACACATTATCTGGACTGCTCAATCTCTAACCCCCCAAAAAGTGCGAAAAGGAGGGTTGACAAGGAATTTAAAGTATATGTATCAATTACCATATCCTTGTGTGAAATCTTGTGGATGTAATGCCCAATGATGTTGTGATTATTGGCAACAAAAATCTCCTCTTCAGTTGAAAGATTTACAAAGATGTGTGAAGGCATACCAAGAAACTGTGGCATATGGGGGTACAGCTCATGGTTTTCAACAGCTGCTAACCTGTTTTAATTTAGAATAACTGTTATCATATTTGATATTAATTTATGTTTTCTTGTATCAAATTATTAAACAAATTCGTAACCTGTATGATGATGACATTTTGACTTAATGTATAATTATGATAAAATTCAGATAAATGAAAAGCAGATTGAGTCTTCATCAAAAGGAATTGAAAATTAAACTTGCCTTTGGTGATTCCCTCCAAGACATCTGTAGGAATATCCATTTAAATGTTGGATATCAACATTATTTACATCATGTTCTCCAATAAGGTGTAGAGCAAGGGGCTGGGAGGAGGTGCATTTTGAATCTGTTGTACGATTAATCACATTAAATCTTGGTTACATTAAACAATCGCTCAGGTCCTCAAGTTTTTTTCCTTGTAACATTATTTACTTATGAATGAGAATATAGGACGTTAATCATGGGATTATTGAGATGGATGGAGTTAAAATTGTAACTGCATACGTTTTGAAAATGAAATGTTTTTAAATGATTGCATGTATTTGGTGTAATGATAGACAGACTATATCTATAAATACAAATTATCGGTATTCAAGTATGTACCTGTTTCACAAAACTGGCATTATTGTCTCTGAAAGGTGTCACTGGGCCCTCTATTTGTTGACTATGGAGTCGCCCTATGCAGGCATTTGCAGACTATTGAATTGTCCATAGCAGGCATTGGCCGACTATGGAATTGCCCAATGCAGGCATTGGCCGACTATGGAGTCGCCCTATGCAGGCATTTGCAGACTATTGAATTGCCCAATGCAGGCATTGGCCGACTATGGAGTTGCCCAATGTAGGCATTGGCCGACTATGGAGTCGCCCAATGCAGGCATTGGCTGACTATGGAGTCACCCAATGCAGGCATTTGCAGAATATTGAATTGCCCAATGCAGGCATTGGCCGACTATGGAGTCGCTCAATGCAGGCATTGGCTGAATATGGAGTTGCCCAATGCAGGCATTGGCCGACGATGAAGTCACCCTATACAGGCTTTTGAATTGCCCAATGCAGGCACTCACTGACTATGGAGTCGCTCTTTGCAGGCATTGGCCGACTATGCAGTCGCATAATGCAGGCATTGACCGACTATGGAGTTGCCCAATGCAGGCGTTAGCCGACTATGGAGTCGCTCAATGCAGGCATTGTCCGACTATAAAATGAAACATTACAGGCATTGGTAGATTATGAAGACAACCAAGAAAAACAGAACAATGCCTGTTTTGAGAGAACGTTGGTTATACTAGTTTCTACATTAACACAATAAATTTGGACATTGACGAACTGCGAAAAAAATGTTGTCTAAATTAACTACATCAGCGTACACATGTAATTGTTGTTTAAGATTTCGTCAATGCAGATTTAAATATTGTAAATGTGAAAATACTTGTGTAAAAAATTCACCGCTTTCTATTTAAAAGTTAATCATTTTATCAAATCGTCTATATTTTACTCATATTTACATTACAGAAAAAAATTATTACAATTTTGCACATTGCACTAGTTTTTTACAATTGTATCAATAGGGTATTTACAATATAAGCCTTCAAATGCGTCATTGAAATAAAAAAAAAAATAGATTGGTCAAATTAAAAAATAGTTCACACTCCATTCTGTAGATGAAGTATTACACTCGTATAGGAACGTCACTAGCTGTAGATGAAGTGTTACACTCGTATAGGAACGTCACTAGCTGTAGATGAAGTGTTACACTCGTATAGGAACGTCACTAGCTGTAGATGAAGTGTTACACTCGTATAGGAACGTCACTAGCTGTAGATGAAGTGTTACACTCGTATAGGTACGTCACCAGCCGTTGGTGAAGTGTTACACTCAAATAGGAACGTCACTAGCTGTAGATGATCATGAAGTACTCAAGAAGGAACGTCACTAGCTGTAGATGAAGTGTTACACTCGTATAGGAACGTCACTAGCTCTAGATGAAGTGTTACACTCGTATAGGTACGTCACTAGCTCTAGATGAAGTGTTACACTCGTAAAGGAACGTCACTAGCTGTAAATGAAGTGTTACACTCGTATAGGAACGTCACTAGCTGTAGATGAAGTGTTACACTCGTATAGGAACGTCACTAGCTGTAGATGAAGTGTTACACTCGTATAGGAACGTCACTAGCTGTAGATGAAGTGTTACACTCGTATAGGTACGTCACCAGCCGTTGGTGAAGTGTCACAAAACTTGATGTGTATGATGCTCAAGGCGGTGAGGTTTGTTTGTTGTTTTTTTTGTTTTTTGTTTTTGGTTTGATTGGTTTTTTTGGTGCCGACGCTTGCCGTAAAATTGGATCTCCAACTTCAAGGTAATGCCCGGAAGACTCATAACTTTCATTTCTAATGCTATGCAGTCACTACTAGTACCTATGTTAAACATTTTAGGTTTGACGCAGCACCAGCACTGAGAATCGAACGCGACACCTTCCGGATGCGAAGTGAGCGCTAACCATAAGGTAATATGTGACAATGTGTTACTATTTCTTAATCAAAATATACAAACATATTATACATGTACATGTAGCACTTAGAGGACTTCGTGAAGAGTAGCAATACATATCAAATTTTGTCATGGTATTATGGCAATATCACTAAATACTAAAATAAATTACTTCTATATACATGTACCGGTATTACATCAGTCAGCCCACGGACTGAGTAAAGTTTAGTAATTTACTGAATATGGACATGCTCAAAGATACACTAGGAATTATCGGGGAACTTCAATACGATCCTAGCAAGATACTTCAAGTGAAGATTCCTAAGAACATTTAAGAGGCCCGTATTTAATATCTTTATACATCGATATGAAACCCACTGACTGGCATTGCTAGACTTGCGGACTGTTGTTTTAAGCTTTCTCGTGCAGTCTAGCGTATGGCTGTGTCCTTGTCCTTTGATCGTGCAGTAACAGACTGAGAGAGTGTTTTAAGGTAGCTCACGACACCCAGAAATAGTTTCCCAGATCAGTACGAATTGGTTTAATCATAAAAGATGTGAAAATATATAAGTATATCTGCCAAACTGGCAGAAAAAATATGTAAATTTGGATAAAAACATGATTTTCAAAAACATTATTTCAACACATATGAACAAAAGACTGGGGGATTTGAACTCGATATCTGTGGTTCACCAGTCCAATGCTTTACGATGTTTGACAAACAAATCGATCGATACAAATACTTTCACAAAACATTTAAATCGCCATCTTGTGACGTAGTGCCATAAAGAGTATAAGCTTTAGTGTAGTGAGCTACCTTAAGGTAGCTCATTACAATAACATTTTATTTAATGGCTCATTAAAATACCTCTTATGAAGTATGATTTCACCATCGAAAGAGTGATACAACCTCTCAATTATTTCATATGATTTTTTGTGATTTTCCCCCGGAATGATAAAAAGGGTCTTTTCTTTGCAAATAAGAGATTCTCGAGTCAAAATTTCGCTGTAATTTGGTACATGATATGAATATCTAATAAAACGTTCAATTTAAAAAAAAAAATTTATGAAAATTGAAAACGTTATTTGTTCATATTGTTTATATCTACGGATAAAATCTCCAAAAAACATGTCAGTTAGAAAAGAAATATATCGAAGATATATACTAGCGGAAAAAAGAAACTGCATTATTTAATATACGAAAAAATAACAATGAACAAATTTTATTTTTTGTAATTCTGTTAACAAATGTATTCGCTACAACATTTCATAATCCATTAATGTTAAGGTCGAATAACGTCAATTTCAGCACACTCGAAAGACACTGGTATTAGAACTTGAATTAACAAAGTTAATAACGCGTATGACCACCATTTGCATTCACGCATGCTTGACAACAGCACCTCATTGATGCCACAAAAGTGTTCAGAAATGCTTGCGGGATGTTGTTCCAGATGTTGGTTAAAGCCTGGCAAAAATCAGCCAATGTCACTGACTGATTTGGTAAACGGCGTAGACGTGCTCGATCGGCGATAAATCGGTGAAAACAGCTGGCCAAGGCAAGACATCGACATTCTGTTGAACAAAAAAGTACCTGACTACACGTGCAACATGTGGCCATGCGTTGTCTTGCTGCAGAGTGATGTGATTTGCTGTGTCTGCATGAAGGGTATCATATGGCGTTGAATAATTTCGTCTCGATAGCGTACGCCGATGAGATTTCCATTGACAATTTGTAGAGGGGGTCCTTCCACGTGCTGTTATTCCATCCCACACCATAACGCTACCTCAACCGAATTGTCGACGTTGCACAACACAAGCGTCCTGGTACCGCTACCCAACGCGACGATACACTCTACAACAGCCGTCACTGCTATCCAAATAAAATCTGGATTCATCAATGAACAGAATATTGGCCCAGTCCTGTATTCTGAATCGCAGATGTCGTCTGCACCACGCTAGTCTAGCGATACGATGACGTTGAAGCAGTATTGGGCGCACCGCTGGACGTCTTGGTCTGATGTGCTTGCGCAGACTCTTTGGACTGATTGGTCGAAGTCCAGCAATGCTACGAGCAGTCAAACTTGCTGTCTGGAAACAATTTCTCAGGTGCACAAGTCTAATGTGGTTGTCCTGTTGATGCGACGTCACACAAGGACGCCCAGAACGTGGTTGATCCCGAGTGTTACCAGATTGTTGGAAACGTCTCCATTATGACTGGATGGTGTTCCGATGAACTCAAAGTATCTTGCTACGATATTTTGTGCCATTTCAGCTTGAAGCATCCCAACAGCACGATTACGTTGGTTTTCACAAAAGGGTAAATTTTGTCAAAACTAAAGTGCTATCCTTAACAAATAGTGTCCAAACAAACATTTTACACTTCTTACTCTAAACAGTATTGGCCAGTAAAACTCGGCGTAGGAACACTTCAATAAACAACATGTGTTCGCTAACCATGAAAAAGTCCGTGCATCTGAGTCGGGTACTATCCGATATTGTTAAAAAACATCGGCCTTTATCGATTGTTTAGATTTTATAAATATAAACAATAAATATAGAATATAGAATAAATATAGAAAAATTATACTAAATTTTATAATGCACAGTTTCTTTTTTCCGCTAGTATAAATATGATATATATAATGCACAGTTTCCTTTTTCCACTAATATATATATATATATATATATATATATATATAAAGCACTAAATAATCACAACTAGGTACTGAAAATTTCCACCCCATCCCATGGTCGAACCAGCGACCTGCGGCACCCACCGCCTAGCAAGACTGTCAAACCAGTGCGTAAGTCCACTCGGCCACAACAAGGGAAGTCGTTGCTGGGCGGTGGATGCCGCAGGTCGCTGGTTCGACCCCGGGCTGGGGTGAAAATTTTCAGTACCTAGTTGTGATTATTTAGTGCGTTATATATTAATTGATTGATTGTCACTTGTATCGTTTAGATCCTAGGGCGTAGGGGTAAACGTAAGGTTGGGTGTTATAACAATCTAATTAAAATTAGATCTTCCATCCGCTCCCCAGTTTTCGATACGTCACGCGACGTATCGAAAACTGAGGAGCGGATGGAAGATCTAATTTTAATTAGATTGGGTGTTATAATTGTGTGTTTGTGCTTTCTATATATATATATATATATATATATATATATATATATATATATATATATATATCCAAATGTGAAAAATTGCCTCAGTGTCCGGTAATCAATAGGTAAAATATTAAATAAAATATGACAACACGTTGTAAAACGTAAACGCTTTCATTTTTAGAAGATTCTTTAAAAATGAAAGCGCTCACGTTTTACAATTGTCATATTTTATTTACTATTATATATATATATATATATATATATATATATATATATATATATATTTATTTATTAGCGTTATTATGGGAAACTTTGCCAATCTTAATAACTAAAGTTACTTTAAATCAGTTATCAAATGTCACAGATTTCCTTTTGCGCCATTGTGGGTTTTATTTTATCAATATGCCGATACAATCGTTTCCGGATTTGATCACAAAATAAAGCAGTTCTTAATCGCCCCGTCAAAAAGGAAGTAAGACATGAGGAATTATTGTATTTGATGAATGGTATGCTGAAGTAGCTAGTTATATTAAGTATCTGGTGTCTACTGGGTCGACTTCCTGCATCCGCATAGTTGTCCTACTATATCCTACAACTACTCGGCCGTAATGATATTACTTCCTAAGTATTGTCGTTGTAGTACATCATTATTGATTGTAATGATTACAGGGACTATCTATGTGTAAACATTAATTACGGTTCCCTTGTTTATCAATTGCTGAAGGCATCACGAGTCTTGGTAACAAAATATCCTACTGTGTAGTGATTAAATGGTGATGATAGATAAATACTGGTGTCACAACATGTCAGACGCGATCGGGTATGGTGTACCACCAGACACAGAAGATATTGTAGCCCACGGACAATGTCTACTGTTTTCAAACATTTTTATCATGCAACAGGTGCTCGCCCCTTTCCTTCTCTGATATTCTTATGCATTGTTACTGAGAACAACAGAAAATAGCGCAATTGTGTTGGAAATTATTATTCTACTCGTATCCGTTTTACTCGCTGTGCAGGCGACAGAAGCTCGGACTTATTTGCATTTCCTGTGTATTTCCTGTTTAGTTTTCATATGATCGTCATTAGCTTCCTCGGCCTCCGTGATTCGCACGTACGTCAATCTCTACCCTAAGGAATGTGATTGTCTGGCCCATTGCTATTTGATCGCTATGGAAGAAAACACAACCAAAGTGATTCCAGCACCCTCATGGAATTTCTCCGTACTGAATCTGACAAATCTTCGGTACAAAGAGGAAACACTTCGGAGGGTGAACGACGAAAGGTCTGAACTCCTCGCTCCCGTCATCGCTTTCCTCTGCCTCTTGATGGTTTTCGGAATTCTTGGAAATCTTCTTGTTTTGTATGTGTATGAATTCCGGTTTAAACGCTCCAGTTCGCGTACTTTCATATTGTGTTTAGCTCTGTTGGATTTCGTGGCCTGTGTGATTGGTATGCCTTACCATATATACGATATGTACCATACTTTTACATACTATGACGAGGGGTCGTGTAAAGGGTTGTCATATATTCTTGGCGTTACCGTCACAGCCTCATCAATTGTTCTGACTCTCATTGCCATAGACAGATATCGTAAAATCTGCAAACCGTTTGGTAAACAGATTTCCGACCTCGGGACTAAGAAAGCTTGTTTCGCTTCCGTATTTGTCGCAAGCCTTTTCAGCATCCCTAACATTATCATGTATGGCAATGCCTCCATAGAAGTGGAGGGTGAAAATTTCACCGGAGTCGAGTGTTATATAAAAGATGAATACGGCGACTCCTCGGAATCCTATGTTTATTTTGGACTTTTCTTTTTACTCTTTATTACCACCACAATAGTTCTTATAATATTGTATTCCTTGGTCGGGATCAAGATCAGAAAGCGAGCGTCGAACATTTCAAATGATTCAGTCAGCGCCAGAAAGGAGAGAGCAGCGGGTAAAAGAAAGTCCTTCAGTTTCTGCGGGGCATCGGATCCGGAAACTACCAACGAAATTTTATCTGAAACAGACGACAGTCTGTCCACCATAAAGGTAAAAACAATGTCGTACAAAAAAGGAACCGATGAAACAAATCCCGAATGCAGAATGGAATATGAAAACGCCGTAACGCCCATTTTCAAGGGTGTAATAGAAAAAGAAAAAGACTCCAGTTCTAGTCATGCTTCCCACACAAGAGCCATAGGTTCGCCCATGATACGAAATAAAAAGAAGGGTGACCACCGCAAGAAAAAGTCGTTTATTGACAACTACAGACGACAGACAATGTCCATGAGCGATGACGACAGCGAAGAAGGCAGACGACAGAGCCATCGGTCCGTTCGGAACTCCTTGTCCGTGAAATCACTTTCAAAGAGACAGAAGAGAACAGTCCGTATTACAGGAATGTTGTTTATGATCACGTTGATATATGTTGTAAGTTTTCTCCCCCACCTTGTTTTGCTGATCTTGGAGTTCCTGGACCCTGTCAGCTTTGAGAACCTTTCCCCGTGGGCCTTTACGGGATACAACTTTCTTCTTCGATCTTATTTTATAAACAATATAGCTAATCCCTTCGTGTATGGATTCCTTGATCCAAAATTTAGATATGAAGTAGTGTTCCTCTTTAAAAGCATTATAAATTGCAAACATAAAAAAATCTTCCAATACTGACATTATCTATTACTGAAGGGACATAACTCAAATGATTACACAGATGCTTTTCTAATTAAAAATTAAATTTCAATTTGCGAAAGCTTGTGAAACATTAATTTTCTATAAATGTTACATTTTATTGCCTGAGAGATATATATATATATATATATTCCCGACAAAGCTTGATGCTACTGTGCACTATATAACGTTAGTGTGTGAGCTTGCTGCTTTAGATGGAGTTTTATCTATCAATGATAAAAAAAAAAGAGAAGATATTTCAGTTGTTTAATTCTTTTATATCTAACAATATCCCATACAATATCTAGATTTATACGTACTGTTTTGGTTTTTTTTTTTTAACTATCAAATTCTGTTTTATTTGTTGAAATTGTATTGAGGATTTGATCTTTTTCCCCTGCGATTGCTATGTAATAAACTATGCATTTTAATTTTGCTCAAGAATTTATCATAAAGTGTTTGAAATGCTAGATTGGTGGTGTTTGTTTCTCTTTGCGAAATCTGGACAGATGTAATATTACTATTGATCGTAACACGCCATAAACCAAAACGGGACGTTTTACGATTACCTTCCGGTAGTGTTATATCATGGATTTGTGTACAAGATCACCAGCAATGGATTGTCTAATCAATCAACCGTAAACATATTAAAATGGAATACTTTCTCCACTCATCTGGCTCCTTCTAGCAAACACAGATATTATTGCCGCAGAATGAAGCAAATGTGCGATAATTTACATAAACAAAAGAATTTACGTCCTATTTTTGTGCCATTCGGTTGTCATAATCATGACGTGGATCTTAAGGATTTTGCGTAAATGGCCATATAATCAACACATTCATATTCCTTATCTTACATACATGATCGTTAAATAGCAAGAATATAAAAGAGAGAGAGAGAGAGAGAGAGAGAGAGAGAGAGAGAGAGAGAGAGAGAGAGTGTGTGTGTGTGTGTGTGTGTACGATATTTCTAAGAAGAATTGGATTACTATGCAAATGGTTTAAAAATACTTTGAGATCAGTAAGAAATATATATGTGTCATATTGTAATTTTTCAATTTACTGGGTGTGTGTAAATACAAAAATAGTTGTATCATTGTTTTTATATTTACATCCACCTAGTAAATTTGTGTATGTAAATATGAGCATGAATTGTTGAATTTTCTACACACACATGTAACTAAATTGATATGTGGACTTTAAAAATTCGAAATAGCACTACAACTATTTCCAATATTTTTCATTTACCCACAACATTGATATGAAGCATTATCCTTCTCAGAACGTCAATCTCCATCCTCATGTGAAGGCATACGTTTTTGCAAAATCTTTATTCAATAAAACTTCACCCATGATATAGAAATATACCTTTTGGAGGAATTTTATTCACTGAATAAGAAAAAAATTTGGTAAACTTTTAATACTGAAAAAGTTCATAATTTATTCAAATAATCAATTGCTTAAAATTAAAAAAAAATTTGTAAAGGGCAATAAATTGGTATTGTCTCTACTGTATGTCAATTATGAAATGATTTCACTGATATGCACAATTAATTAATGCATATCTATAAAGTGGCAGTTTTTAAAAAAAAAGATAAAACTGTTGACATTAAAACTTGGTTATTTTAACAAGTTTTTATGTATTTTTATTATTCTTTTTTATGAATTGTGCGATTTTCTGATGTTGACATACATGTACTTCTGTATATGTTTGTCCGACATCTTTAAAAATGGTGGCAACATATACATTTTCTTTGGTTATTGATTGAATTAAACTTTATTAAGAGGAAATTAATACAGGTTTTCCAATTTCAACCATTGATAATGATAATTTACATGACTGTGTAAACACACGTGACGTCATCGGAAATTTTTCATGTATAGGAAATAGCACGGAAACCGACGACAAAGGTCAATGAGTGTAATCCCTGTTTCCGAGACATTCACCTTTCATAGGCGGATATCCAGTATGATTCTCAAACACAGCAATGTAATATAAAAAATAAAACCAGTATTCTATCGTCTTCCGGTCCCCTCACAACGTGTATTTACAATGTATTACTGTTTGAATCACGTGATTAATCAGTCAATCATTCACACTCACCCACCTCTGGTATGTCCAGGGGTCCGTGTTTGTCCTAATTTTAATTTTCTATTTTTTATAGGAGTTATGTGATTGATCACTGTTTGTTATCTTTACATTTTTACTATACATTGAAGAAACAAATGGGGATTTTTACCATACCTAAAATGTGGGATTTCTTAACCCCATTGGGATTTTGTTGGTTGTGTGTGTGTAGGGGGGGGGGATTTTCAATAACACAAAACCCGATGGAATTTTTACATTTGACCTTAAATATCTTATTAAAAAAACAAATTAATTAAATATGTATTGTTTTATTTGTTTATTTTGTGCGAAGAAACCCCAAGGATTAGTATAAAATTCGACTCGTGCCAATGCGGAGAAGGGAGGGCAACTCTGAAAAGTGTCCATTTCAGAGTTGTCGGTCCCTTTGTCCTCGCTACTACGGCCCTGAACAATAAGTATAGGTCTAAATGCGTGGTACTTCACCTCCATCTGGTGAAATCTCAACAGGAGTGACGATTCTCAACAAACAAACACGTACTATCGCAATCTCTACCCAGAGTTGTCGTTCCTTGCTCTCACTTACACCTCTGTTAACGTCTCAAAATAAGCAATGTTATTCCAAATGTAAATCCACTTTTTTTTTTACGGCTAATAAAACTAAAAACTATTTTATAAAATATCTGGAAAATGTGGGACAAGCAACTATTTGTATATTTTTTTCTATTACTATATATTCTTCATGTACCTATCTATAGGCCTGGTGCAATAGAACTACCCAATATCTACGTTTCAACCCAAATCAATGCTTCTTGTGTCACAAAAAGACTTGACATCTGCTCAATATTTATTTATTTACGTATATTTTTGTAACTGAAGTCAAAACCATACTTTATTTGAGCATACGTGCCATTTTACAAAAATCTTGTAAAACCTTTGAGACGTTTACAGAGGTGTAAGTGAGTGTAAGGAACGATAACTCTGGGTAGAGATTGGTACTAACGTTCCAATAACAGAACGTCACTGCGCTGGATTTCACTCACTGATCAGCCGCATGGCTTGAATAAAGGCGAGTTTGGAAGACCACGCTATGCCATTCCTTCAATGTGTTTAGTCACTGAGAACAAGTTTCATTGAAATTAATCTATGGGAAACATCGCCCCAAAACATGCACATTCAACGCAGTGACACGCTCTTATTGGAACTAAGTGGTAAGCTTGTTTTGGAACGATAGTAAGACAAGTTTTACTAAATGTTAGGCCCCTATGTCTTTAATTCGCAACACCAATAATTACATAGTTTTATCAGTGAACTCATCCAAATGACATTGTTTCATTGTCTGCTTGTAAGTACTGTATATGCCAAGTGTTCCTTCAACTCAATGAAGTTGTGGTTTAGTACTAATAAATAGGATTTCAAACTTTTTTCACTATTAACTATCATTGACAGTGACAAAATACGCCAGATTCGAGCTCTTCTGTGTAGGAGGTGCATTTAGTGGAACTTTGGATGCCTTAGACGTGGGACCGAATGGACCTATAGTCAGTGAGAAAGACGATAAAATGTGTTAAAATTGGTTTCTGTTTGAATATGTGAATGTAGGAAACACAAAATACTATTGAAAGAAATGTTTTACTAAAGTGGAAACATAAAAACAATGTCATATTTGCAAGTAATATTCTGGATGTGATACGTACGAGCAACGAAAACACGAGATCTAATAAGAATTCCTTGTAATCAATTACTCTCTGAATACATATCATTTACTTAGTTTGTGTTTCAGTCGAAGTCCCGTGAGAATCCGGGTTAGAATAGGTCCTCAGTACCCCTTGCTTGTCATAAGAGACGACTAAATGGGACAGTCCTTCGGATGAGACCGCAAAAGCCGAGGTCCCGTGTCACAGCAAGTGTGGCACGATAAAGATTCCTCCCTGCTCAAAGGTCATAAGCGCCGAGCATAGGCCTAGATTTTGCAGCCCTTCGCCGGCATTGGTGACGTCTCCATATGAGCGAAAAATTCTCGAGTGTGACGTTAAACAACATACAATCAATCAATCAGCAGAACTCTGGTGATGAAACTGCGTATGAGAAACTTACTGAACACAGTCATTTATATAACGGATATTTGTCCTACTCCCGTGGGTAAAAATATATCAACCAAATTAATAGATTACAGCATAAAGCTACTTCCAAGTCTCGATCATAAATCATAAAACTGAAATACACGTATAGCGGTATTACAATAGAAGATATATTGGATGAAACGGAAACTGTAAAGTCATGCAGATTGAGAACGTTTTGATTAATCAATCTTTCTGCCACAAAAAATAGTCCTTGTCAAACCCTTTCAAAATGTTAATTATCACAATATTTTTCAGCTGTATGGATAGGGTTCAGTAATAGATGTGTAATGTGTTTACACCAATGGGCTTATTATTGAACCAGTAAATACTTAGCTATTACACCCTGCTTAGTTGTGCTCAAAAGTTCAGGAGCTACGAGTAACTTCCATTCAGAACGTAATGACCATGACTCAAGGCTTAGGCACATTATCTCCATGGTTATGTACATGTATTATCAGTATCTGAATTATATAGACCCACCCTGGTTGGGAGCTAATCTTTTTCCATGACCTTAGTCCGTCTGTTACATGGTCGCCTAGGTAGATATTATTTTACCAAGATAAAACACTATTCCTCTATATGAACTATGAATCTCGGCCTTAGTATCTAAAGCAACCCTGGGGTTATAAATCTTACAATTTAATGTTTAATTTTCCATTGTCTCTCTGACTAAGCACTAAGATTCTTTTTTTTTTTTTGGTCCAGAAGAAAAGCAGATTTTAGAAGATTTAAAACATTTCTAAATGACCCATTGAGCCTCATCCTGGAACCTGGAGTCTAGACCTGGAACATAAACATGAATTGTAATACATTGTGTGTGTACACGTGTGTGTGATACAGTTGTTTGTAGGCTCATGATAACTAAATACTGAGTTTGTCTGTTATGTGTTTAGGAGTAATTTTCAAGAATTTAGAACATTGTATCACTTTGTATAGATACACGTTTTGGTCCCCGTTCGCTGCAGAACTGTGCCTCTCTGGGAAATTATTAGGACACACTAAAGAGCTACAGACCCACCCTTATAAAATCCTTCGATTTACGGCGCATAAAAATCTGAGCACTGTTAAGGCCTTATATCCCTGTATTCTTGTATCACCGTCTCAGACATTTAATACATGAAAGGCGAAGATAACGAACAGTGATCAATCTCACAACTCCTATAAGCGATACAAAATAGAGAGCTGGGCAAACATGGACCCCTGGACACATCAGAGGTGGATCAGGTACTGAGGAGGAGTAAGTGTCCCCTGTTGACCGGTCACACCCGCCGTGAGCCCTAGATCTTGATCATGTAGACGGGGTTATCCGTAGTCAAAATCAGTGTACCAAGAACGACCTGACAATACGGAAGTTCCGAGTTCCCCATGAGTTATTTCCCTTTGTCGAACTCTTCCGTAAATTATGACGTAAAATATAATGACAGTGGATACATTTGCTAATTACTATCGTTGTATTATTTCTTAAAAGATGATATCCAGAGTTTCTGAGACCATCCTATCTCAGGGAAAAGTCAACTTTAGTGTATTTATGAGTATTGGATAACAAAATGGTTCAAACAAATGTCGTTAATTGCCATCTTTCTTTGATAAAAGCGTCACTCATGTAGAAGAGGAAACGAATAATGAATACAATGTGTACCCATCATACGTCATAAAATGCGAAAGAGTTCGACAAAGGGAAATAACTTTTGGGTAACTCGGAGCTTGCGTATTGGCATGAAACACATCAGATAACATTTGACCCAATGATATGTTGCATATTGAAAAAAATTAAAACATATTTTCACCATTGTACTTTTGTCAAACCACAATATTTTCCCAGATCTGCAGCTTCGTAAAAGTTAAGGGTGTCTGGATCGAAATTGACAATTTTGATTTCCCACCCTCAAGATATGATACCCCAGTTTTGGTTTAAAATGGTCAAGCGGTGTCAGAGAAGTTAAACATGTTGAAGTTAACGATAATAGCAAAATAATTCGGGGGACCTAAAATCATGAAGAAAATGCAACGATCAATGTTAAAAGTTTCAAATAGAGACATAAATGACATTCCTGGTTGAAATTTAAAGGGAAAGGCAACCCTAACCACATAGTTGCTTTTATGAATAAGTATCACTTACTGATATCGTAATTGACAGCCTTTAACTACAAAAATCCTTGTTTAACAATTAAATCAATATTAATCTATCATGAATTATAAATTACCCGCCGCTAAGAGAGTGGCCATTGGAGTTTAATTTATGACGTCACACCGTCTATTCCGGTTTATTTCATCAGCAGCACTGTAAACATGACAAGTCACGAACAGTTAAGTTTGGAGCCGTATAAATTTGAGCCCGTTCTTTCGCAAGAAGAAATTGAGAAAAGACGTTCAGTCGAGTCGCAGACCAGGCAGATGGTACACGTTCTTCATACAAATGTCTCGAACCTCAATTTGTCATTACGCAAATGATGGATCCACAGTCTTTTCAAATGATTTGGTTGAGTAGGGAATTTCGAAAATTAACCTTTTTTCACATTTCCCCTTCGAATTAGTGTAATTAACTGCTTGTCAGGAAGGCATCAACCTATTTATTCGTAAGATCTACCACATGCACATCTTTGATGATCTTGCAGGTGCTTGGGTTCACCCCCCCCCCCTCCGAATAAGCTACATGAGTTGATTTAATTAATTTTTGTTGAAAATATTTCTAATACATGTCAACAACGTCTTGCATACCCATAAAGTCCAAAATAATTCAAAATAAGCCCTTTTTTGAAAAAAACATACCCTAGGCCACTGGTTATTATTTTTCTTTTTTAAGGACTTTATGGGTATGCAAGACGTTGTTGACATGCATTAGTAATATTTTCAAGAAAACAATAATTAAATCAACTCATGTAGCTTATTCGGAGGGGGGGGGGGGGGGGGGGGGGGCTGAACCCAAGCACCTGTGGATGATCTTAGAATCTCATCAAAACCGGAACAGACGGTGTGACGTCAAAATTATTGATTTTTGTGGTCTTGAATACAAAAGAGTTACACACCATAGCAGCCTCTATTGATCGCGAGAATTTCAATTTTTGACGTTTTCAAATTAGTACTGAAGCATATCTAGGCCATATATCAACAGAATTGTATTACAAATCTTTAGCTTATCATTAATCCTATCATTTATCATGTAAAAATCTTTTGGGTTGCCTTTCCCTCAATCTGATTAAAATAAGATCTTTGATCCGCTCCGGTGTAGCGACATAACAATAACGGAGCGGATCAAAGATCTTATTTTAATCAGATTGCCTTTCCCTTTAATATTAAATTCACCTCGATTTTTTTATTAATATTTGTTTATGGATTTTATTGACACCCTTTTCCACATATAAGTATTTGTCTGTCTCTAGATAACACTGTTTCAGGAAAGTGTGAGCATATCAATTTTGAAGGTTTATTTGAGGTAAAAGATGGACCGGGAAAGCAAACAAACAAGAGACCCATGGGCCACAGTGCTAACCTGAGTAACATTGGCTCTACTATTCTCCAGAAGATTTTAAAAAATATTGTTGCTCTCTTTATTCTACGAAAAAGTTTGATCCCATATTATGATCCCACCCTACCTCACACGGTCATGACTTAACCGAACTTGAATCAACATAACACAGGATACTTCAATATTTCTAAAATGGCACTGCTGTTCCGGAGAAAGATTTTTTTCACTGCATTTAATCCCCGATTTTAGCCCTACCCTATTCCCAGGGTCCATAATTTGATAAGAAAATACTTGAATCAACACAAGAATGTTCAATGAATATGATATACTGTGGCCCTGCTATTTATTTTAAAATAACCCATAAAGAACATGACCCACGAACCATGAAAAATGGCCTAGCCTGGGATATTGATAATTTCCGTATATAATAATCTTCTGGATATAGGCTTTCTAGAAATGTTTTTCTTTTTTTCATATATTCTATACTTTTTTGTTAATATGACGTTGAATATTGTGGTATTTAATGTTAAAAAATTAACATTTCGGGATACACGTCACAACAATAAACCTGCAATGACCATGTACAATGTACATGAACCTATAAATCTCTGAATATATCAAGTTATATGCACTCAAATAGCTAGAATGGCTAATTCAATGATCATAATAAGCATTTTTGACCAAATATGGGAAATAGAAATAAGAAATATTTTGGAAATGATGTTCAAAGCCGTGATTGTTCAACTTTACTTTTAAATTATTTTTACTTGAATTTTGAAATACTGAAATAAGAATAAATATAGTATGTAGTCTATTTACATGGTGAAAGAAGTGAATCATTGGAACAATTCTGTTTCATATCATATTCCATGGTTTTTGGATTTTGCTTTGTTTTTTTGGTTGTTTTTTGGGGTTTTTTTGTATTAAAACGACCGAGTATCGATATCAATGGTAACGAAATAAGTTGACACCGCGTCTCGTCAAAACATGTTCAATTCGAATTTACTCGGAATTACACGGTCAACGAGCATTTGCTGTGAAACCTGATTAAAGGAAAATTACTGTAGACACCTAATAGTAAGTATCAAATGATCTTTTTTGTTACATGTACATGTAGATTTCATAGCGTGAATAATAACAACACAACACCGATATAGGGGATCAGAGTCAGTATATTATTGACTCTGAAAATACGATTTGAGAAATGATACTGTATAAATTTTACTGTATTTATCTTGATCAATAATTGCATATTCCTATACGTATTAATCATGTAAAGATACTGAGGTCTTTTAACCAACAATTTTAAATGCTTGTGCCAGGGCCGTAAATTACATGGAGGCGGAGGAGGCAGCTGCCTCCTCCAACTTTTGAGCCAAAAAAAAATTAAAATTTAAAGTTCATATAGAATTTATGTTGTTTCCAATAACTAAGAACATGATACCTCCCTTAAAAAGCATTCCAAATCTTTCTTTTAGAATGAGTTAGTCAAGTAACATCTTAGAAGGCCCTAGAATCAAGGATTTTGCACGAAACGTGTTCAGTGTGCACAAAATGTGCTCAACGTCTGGGGGCCTGGGGCCCCAGACCCCCGCCTAATTTCCTGCCTCCTCCAAATTGAAGGTTAATTTACGGCCCTGCAGTGTGCAATACATTATTGACTGACAGAACGTAATTCATGAGCTGTGATCTAAAAATCTTCCAGACATTAATATAGATTTGAATAGAATTACATCTAGATACATATTTGAAATGGAATATATCCTAAGGCACTGTAGTTTTAAATTGTTTGGATTATATTGCATTTACATGTAATTTATACATGCTTGTAAATGCCACAGAATGAGAAATAATCTAAATTGGCCTATTTTCATAATGTTCCCAAAATAGAAGTATCATGTAGATCTATACAGGAAATAACATTTACAAATCATGTTTGTTGTTTGTTATTTGCCAGTTAAGGTATTCAATGTATAATGACCATATTTCATATCTAATAAATGGATCGTGGAATATTTGTAATCATGGTATCATTGTGAAGGGTTCATCAAATAAAAATAACCCACGGTAGGAATTTTCTAAATTTTGTTTACTGCTTGATATATTTCACCTAGAATTTAACATTGAAGTATATGGGAAAAGCATCTTTTATTACAATATTTTAAAAACAAATTATATATTCATACTAATCTCTTGGTAGAAAGTTACATACACTTTCTTTTTATGAAAATATGAAATAAAATTAATCATTGACCACACACATTTTTAGAAAATTAGATTTTCCTTATTTTTACAAAGGGCAGACAACTCTTCCAAAAAGTCTTAAGTGCAAAAAGGTCAGCTTCTAATCATTTACCAGTCATGTGAATTTCATCTGCTTCACTTCCATCATTATTTAACAATAAAGTTTTATGTTGATCTAAATCCTTCAAAATTGTTCATTATCCTTTCATTATACATGGAATACCTTAAGTATCATAATGATAATACTAGTATTTCATGATAAGTAATTATTATGCTAAAATCAAATACCCTTTTTATTGTCAACAAATACATCACTGGTAGAAAGGTTATAAAGCTTTTATCTAGCACAAGTTTCCATATTCTACAGGTTTACATATGTCAGCAAGTCCTCAAAAGCAGCTTTAGGGGTTCCCAGGAGATTCTGATGCTCACTGTTAGACTCTCACTGTTGTCAAAATCCAACCTTATTTTCTCTTTTCTCAAAATTTCAGCTCTCAAAAACTTGTTTGATTAATTATGTCACTCCTGTTTTGTTGAACATGGTGTTGTCAGCAATAGGTTCAAGTTCTTCTATGTCTTGTTGTAGGTGATTTGTACAGAAGTGAATGATGGCCTCTTTTGAAATTAAGATTTCATGCCTTACTCCTACTGGGACTACAACTAACTTTGGACCTGGTCACTCGCAGATACAGCATGAAGTGTGCCCTCTTGATGTACATGGGGATGGGAGTGATACAGAAGGGGGACTAATTGGAAGAACTGCTACTGCTGGTGGTGGTGCTGGACTGTCTTGAATCTGTTGCCTAACCGACTTGATATTCTTCTGTTTAATATGGGAGCAACACACACACTCTGGCATATATTGCACAGAAAATCATGATCAGATGGTGCCCTCCCTATCAGAGTGGTGATCACTGTCCTATATTTCTTTGAAATCCTGGATCTGTGTTTTGGTTTTACTCTCCATGGACAGTTGAAACAGAGAAAGAATTAGGGACCACTCCTTGGCATATCTGAAATATTTATGTCATATACATGTAATTAAAATATACAATTTGGGTTGGATGAAAATCTTATCTTCATGTTAAAACCCATTAGCCTAGGTTATTTTTCCTAAAATCTAATTATAAATCAATTAACTTGTTAATTAATGCTTGGTGAATCAATTAATAAATTGTATTCAAAAACTTGAAATTATTTTTTTTCCACTAATAAACTGAAAATGTGTATCTTCAAATGTTTTGTTGATTAATGTCAGTGTGAAATATAGAGGGGGTATGGGGTTTACAACAATGTATATTACATGGTTAATTTATTTCTATTATGTAGTCCATGTAAATTTCTGTGGAAACGAGGAAGTTATTTATATTCGGTCTTTCCTATCCCGGGGTAGGAAAGACCGAATATAAATAACCCCCTCGTTTCCACGGAAATTAAGTCCATGAGAGCCTGAAATCTCCCAACCTGGGTCTGTTTAATGGACCCTTCCAAAGTCCTTTTTTAAGGAAAAAGTAAACCATTTTCCTAATCCAAAAAGAAAACTGGTGCAAAAACCATGCACATCTCCATACATGAAATAATAGAAATAATAGAAAAATTATCAGTAGTATTGTAATACATTTTCGGGGGGGGGGGGGGGGGTTTGCCGTTTCACCTTTATAGATTGGGTTTTTTTCCTAACATTTAAAACATATCTTTTCAATATCAATTTTGTCTATAGCACAAAATAAAAATTCTAAAATCAATGAAAGCGTTTGATTTTCGTGTGTATATATAAAACAAAACGAAAGAAGAAAAAAAATAGGATCCTCCACTAGTAAACTATGTTTTCCATTTAGAGTTATTGCCCTTCAATTGAAAAAAGTAAATATAATTAAATGAATACTTTACATTTCAACACAAGTTATGTCAAATATTATTTAACAAGATATATTTTGATATGTATTTAAATTGACCTACTTCATTAAAAACAAACTTTCTTTGTGTTTTTGTAGGTTTCTTTCCACGTATATACAAGGGACTTATGAATTTACGAACTTAAATAGTTGAAGTTGAAAACAAAACAATAATTGTTTCCTTTCCGTTCGATGTATGAAAATTGTACGTTCAAATTCTCAAGTACAAATGTAAAATAGATAGAGCTCACAGCCGTGTTTGACATTGCCGTAATATTCGGACATTTGTTAATGTAACACGTTGCTACAACTTTACAGTTACGATTGAGAGACTTCATATTTTATAAGAAACTTTGAACTGTAGCCTATAATAATTAAACGTACAAAATTTATAAAAATTGTGAGAACCAATGGACAAATTCATACGATAGATCATACTGTCTGAATATATATCGCACATCTCCATGCGTAATATATGTGTACATGCTGGGCCTGTGTAATTGAAATCTATCGTTAAAATGATAATGTCCTACGGCACCGATTGTGGTGAGGGCCTGTCCCGAGACACAGTTAGATTATTCTAACTAGGGTATTCCGTATGGCCGTATAAGTTTGTACTGTACGTTTGATTCGAACATTCATTCTGTTTCGAACAATATCATTTTTAAAGTAACAAAAGGTAGGGAAATCGGTACTTTTAAAGCCATCGGAACGGACTTCGGAATCAAACATACACGATAGGTGTAACCCCCCCCCCCCCCCCCCCCCGCGCCGTACCTTTTTACCATAGGCCATGACTCTCATATTTACTCGTTTAGATATTGATTTTTTATTTTAAAAAATATATAACAACATAAAAACTCACCTCTTTGCTGTTTCTTTTTTAGTCGTATCAACTGCGTTAGATGTATGTATTGACGTCCTTGGAATCTGACGTTTCCAGACGACACTTTTGTTATTTATTTTTTTTTTTTTTCGACATGGCCGCATTGCTTACGAGTTAATTTTTTTTATGGAAAGTGTTAATCTAACTTTGCATTTTAATTTTAGTTTACAAAATTGAGTCGTGAGTAATGCGGCCCATGTGAATTTATAGACTGAAGTTGGCAAATTTATGCGATTTTCCCGGAAAACGTGAAACTGCGGTAGGTTTGGGCATTTACTTGAGTGCTTTAAACATCCGGTGTGAGGAAACGATTGCGCAATACAACTTAGCTCATGTTATGGATAAAAAATATAATCTTAGATTTATTCTAAAGTGTTCTTTAATTTTTCCAAATTTGGTAGGCCAAAAATGGCATATTGTGGGTCATGTTCTTTGACCCCCATTAAATCCCCATCCTACATTCCAGGAAATAAACTGGAATCTATCAAAATATGATATTTCAAAACAAAAATGTACGTGCATCTTCTGAATAACTGATATTTTGTTCCAGGCAATTCGTTGCAACCACGAGCATTTTTATAGTCGATGATGATTCATCATCGCAAGCCACGCCTACTACTGTCTCCGTTTACACTACATGTACGTCAAAAGCCGTGGCTGTATGATCAAAAACATCCTCGACTTCATGAATATTTATGTTCCTTAGTCAACCAATCGGTGAGCTTCCATGATTTTTTTTTTTTGGTGGAAAGAAAATCATTTCTAGGTCATTGTGTGCTCGTAGCGGAATAATCCTAGAATTACCGATCGAGAATAAACTGGACACTTTTTAGCTGTTGTAACTAATGGACATTTCTTTGTTGACTTCACCAGTGTAATAAATTTACCATATAATATGCGTAGCCACGCCGCTCTCTTTAGATAATTGTCTGATCAACTCTTGTCTTTCAGACTTCAACACATTACTTTACCCCGAATTTCCTCATCAAGTTCGAGAATACGATTAAGTTCATTAGCACGGAATTTATAAGCGTAACCATGCATTGTTGTTAATGCGGATTTCATTTTTAAAATACATGTATTTATACACTTTACTTGCCTCTGTAAACAGGGATCTGCAGCCCTTTTTGTCCGTTATTACTTGAAAACAAATACTGTACGTCTTAGTAAAAGTTAGTTGTGGCCGCAGCCATTCAAATATCGGAAATCTGATATTGTGACTGTGATTGGGCCAAAAAAAAAAATGATTGTTTCAATTCATAAATATTCATGAAAATCGCGGGTTGCGCTGATCATGCAGTCACGGTTTGAGGTAGGGTAGGTACTAGCGGACCCAGTAACCGTGGCTAGCGGCGAGGATGATGATTAGGAGTTACACACTATGTTCTTTAGTGATCAACAGGAAGAAGTATAAAAAGTCTCGATCTGTTTCAACATATTTTTTAAATTCTGAATCTAAACCTGGAATTCGGGAAATTCAGTTTCCATGACAAACCATGTCTACATGTACAGCGTACCTTCTATTTTTATCCGATTAACGATCAACAGTGCCAGAATTTCTAGTCAGCAGTGATGTCGGTCATAAGTTGCACGTGCTGGTATTATCCAATATTATGTGATAAATTAGTGAATTTACTTGCAGCAAAAATGAATAGATAAAAATGTTTAAAGTCTCGTCCAATCTTCTCGTGTTTGATTATATGTTAGAGGATGCATATTCCAGCTGTAAATGTAATTTAATAGAATTTTCGTCACTTACTTAATCTCATTATGTTGTACATTTTAAGTTGTGCGGTTTTCTGGTTGCGTAATACTTTTCGTCTATCCGTGTCTGAGTTCTAACTTAAACATGGCTTTTACTAGGAATTGTGTATTCATAGAAATAAATAAGGCTACTCTTCAAAAATCAAAGTCCTGAAAGAACTCGGGGGAGATAAACTAACAAAATTGAATAGTTTCGAGTTCTTATTAAAACACCGTTTTATTCTGAATTGACACACCGCAGTCACGTGATTTCTGAAGTTTTGATAGCCTTCGATACGTCCGATGCATTCAAGTATTCAAAATAATTTCAGTTCTCAATTGCAGCAGCACGATGCTGCTGCCGAGGGCTATCGAACCATACAAGAAAGAATGGGGGGGGGGGGGGGGGGGTGTTGGAGCAGGAGCGACGGTCATCGCATCAATACTTTTGCAGAGAGAGAGAGAAGGGGGAATTTTACAACATTAGTGATGGCTATCTGTTTTCATTCAAGCAGCCGATGTAACAGCGATCGTAATCAGTGGAGCGGCAAAGTTTTACAGGGCTACATAAATATCAATACCCGTACAGTAGTGCTTAAATGTTTGACCTGAGAGTCAACCAAATTAGAATATAAACGTGGTCATAGATACACTACAGAAATGTAAACAATACCGCGCGGTGCGTATGAACATAAAGTGTATCACAGCGGAAGATATAATTGCCCGTTAAAATATTTAATTTATTTAATTCACCTTTGACTCATTATTAATAATAACAGGTGAAGTAATTACAGAACAGCATAACAATACATGTCTTCTTATTGAATGATCAGTTCATCGTAAGTATCCATTACGTCTTTTGCCACATGCGCAGTGTTCTTCGTTGTCGCGCCACTTTGTAATTCTACTTTAATTTTATTTCCTTCCCGTTTTTGATTTATATGACATTGTAAAGTTATACGAAGACATTTTGATTACCGGCATGCTGTTGAAATAAAAATGAAAATTCTGATACAGATTTTGAATTAATAGAATGGGTGGATAACGTAGTCCTCGCCTTTTCTCGTATTTCACGAGGTTTGCCAGTATTCGATTAGTTACATGTACAATACAACTACACGTACACTAGTCCAACATTTAAGGCTTAAAAATCCATGACTCAATATGAATTTGAATAATCTAAGTATGGGCTTTTGTTAGGTTTTCTGCCTCTTCTGTAAGTACTTCTCCAGACAGCGATAATAAGCGGCTAAATACTGTTGAAACTGTTTGTCACGTTTGACTGACATATTCTTCAGACGAGCTGTGACGTAACCAAAGCCGGACTTCCGGGCCGTGTCGGCGAATGCGGTCTGACCTCCAGCACCATCATGACCAAATACCGCATTCCCCTGAATAAAAATGTAGTCAATATATTACGCTGCAAACATTTCTTTAAAAAAAAACCCATTATAATACAGTGCAAAATGCACCCAAAGTAGTTCATTCTTCACGACAAACTAGAGTTTCATGGGTCACATCTCTTACCTAACCAATTGCATATTCTAATACAAAAATATGAAATCTGAATCATCACCCCCACAAACTCGAATCTACACTACCTGAGGATGTTTGCATGAAAATTTGACCATATACTAAGTACCCATGTGGAAACAAGAAATTTCATATTCTATATGTATGTCCTTTCTGTGTCCCCACTCTGACCCCCAGGGGATCAAGGTGTAAACAATCTTGCTAAACGTTAATTTCAGGACCCCAAAGCCGTCGATGTCACGGAACCTATATCCATGGCTGATATATCCTTTGGAAATTCAAACACACTTGCGAATCAGACGAATCAGTGGTCTTCATAATAACA
This sequence comes from Ostrea edulis, assembly GCF_947568905.1. NCBI lineage: Eukaryota > Metazoa > Mollusca > Bivalvia > Ostreida > Ostreidae > Ostrea > Ostrea edulis. The sequence goes on along the minus strand of NC_079169.1, from coordinate 6,906,422 downwards.
GCCAGTGGCTGTCTACTGTTTCCAGTTGCCTATATCCTCATTTTAAGCGCGGAATAATTTTCAGCCGTTTTGTGTGGGCGCTTATGGTTCAGCGCCCTCTAGTATTGGCTGTGCTACCAAAGTAAATCTGTAGGAGAGACCTCCTAGATATTTTCAATCATATCATTGGGGGCAATTTTTAGCAGTGTGTACAATAGGCATACAGATTTTAGCAGTGTATATGATAGACATACAAATTTTAGCAGTGTATGCGCTAAACATGCATGATCTTCTTGTACTTATCGGTATTCCTACTCTTTTTTTTTTATCAAGTTTGTGATAAATTGTATATTTACATGAAAAATATTTATTGTTATTTGATTATGTATGAATTGTTAACGTTGGGTTATTCAAGCAGAATATTACGCAGACGATTTGAATTGGGACATGCATTAAGTAACATACAACACTTACAGAATCCTTACTTATTGTGAATAGCCGTTGGATATTGATGGTCCTGTGGGTTAACTAACCTTTTCGTCTTTGATGACTCCTACTCCATAACCAAAATTGACGTTTATCACCCCATCCAGGCTAGTTCCGCTAGTTAGGGGTTGTTTCAGCATTTCTATGGTCTTTTCTGTCAGTAGAACCCCCTCCTTTGTTTTCCCGCCATTGGCGATAATTCCATACAGCTTCGCAAGGTTTCTGGCGTTGCTGTGTCCGTTATATGAAGACTGGGGGATTTTATTGTATTCAGGTGTGTTCAGTGATAGGTCCTGGAATTAATGACAAGATCTTCCGTGACACATTTTATAGTAATATGGATCATATGGTGATCAACTAACCAAGAAACAAGTTGCTGTCCTTTAAAAAAGGCATAATGGATATGAAATATTTGTGGCTTTTAACTTTAACCTTAGAATTAAGAGTCGTCCTTGCATTTGATTTGGACCTAATGTTAAAACTCAACAGAGGACACCATCTAGTGTAAACAATAGGAGGTTGCAATCCCCTCTTTGGTTGAATTTTTTTAACAGGAAATAATTGTCATTTTGGTGTCTTCAACTCACACTCTTCCCTCTTTCGTGGGTGGAAAAGGTACAAACTTTGGTGGTACCCCCTCTGTTTGAAAATTTTCTGAATCCGTTACTGAGTGATAGTAATATGGCAACAAAATATTGATGCTCACAAGCTTAAATGTTGTATTTTATTTTAAAAGCTCAATTCAAATTCACAAATGATGCCCATTGTAAGATATAAGAAACACGTCACTTGCTTTGTTAAGTGTTGCTGGGGTGAATGTGTTACCATGGTACTATGATTAAACGAACATATTAGACTCCATAACATTTTTAGTTGTTTGTTTTTTTTAAAACAACAATTTCACAAATCATACAGAACATTTGTTTGAATTCTCTTGTTTATAAAACATTGCTGATTCTAATAAGCATGTATTTGTGCATGAGCAAGCTGACATTTCTCCCCATGTGTATGGTCACGTGCAATCTTGTTAGATCCTATTTATAGATAAGGTCGTGGCATCAAGCTTCGCTGTAATCGGTCTCTTCCGTCAAGTCTCTAAAGCGCTTCATGAAGTCTCCAAAGCGCTTCATGAAGTGGGCGTGACGCGTTACAGTTCACTCTCGTGTATTTTCACAATTTCTGATACCTCCAGTCTTACTTTCATTTCTGTCTGTACTGTATTCTCAGTTAAATTGACGTACTATATTAATTTGTATTCATACGCTCCTTGTTTTCAACTGTAACGCACTCATCAGGAAATGGTATTACAATTTGTTGAGATATCAAAAACAAAACACAAGTAGAAATGTAATTATTATGAAATATAGCATTAGGTGCATCAGGGACATTTTATTCTATTTTCAAACAAAGGCGTATGTTTTCAAATATATTAAAATCAATATATGCACCCAGGGGTGCATAGCTGAGTTGCATGGGATACTTTGTAAGGTCAGGAATGATGTGGTATATTTATGATTGTGAAGAACTAATTTCAGTTTTAAACTTTTCGAGTTACTGTCCAGAAACCATATTTGTCTGAAGTTTTCAATCTATTTTCGGTCACTGTGACCTTGATCTTTGACCTTTTTTCTCCAAAATCAATAGGGGCCTTGCTTTGCTGATATCCAAGTTTCATTTGATTCAAATAAAAAAAAATTCGAGTTATTCTCCGGAAACCAAATTTTTTTTGGAATTTCAAATCTATTTTCGGTCACTGTGACCTTGACCTTTGACATATTTTCTCCAAAATCAATAGGGGTCTTCCTTACCTGGTACAAAACAAATATCGTTAAGTATCATTTGATTCAGATTTAAACTTTCTGAGTTATCATCTGCAAACCAAATATTTCTGAAATTTTCATTCTATATTCCGTCACTGTGACCTTGACTTTTGTCATTTTTTCTCCAAAATCAATAGGGGTCTTTCTTACCTGGTACCCAACAATATATCAACGTTTCATTTGATTGGGATTTAAACTTTCTGAGTTATCATCCGGAAACCAAATTTTTCTGAAATTTTCATTCTATTTTCGGTCACTTTGACCTTGACCTTTAATCATTTTTCTCCAAAATCAATAGGGGTTTTCCTTACCTGGTACCCAACAATATATAAAAGTTTCATTTGATTAGATTGTACACTTTTTGAGTTATCATCCGGAAACCAATTGTTGACGCCCAACCGCCCGCCCACCCGCCCGCCAGCCCGCCCGCATCACCAAACCAATAGCTGAGTTCAACTTCATTGCAACTCGGCTAAAAATTAGGTACATGTACGCACCGAAGGAAGTTTATCTGTTCCAGAAGCCCCCATTTTCGCCAAAACAGAATTGCTGGAAGCCAGAGCATACATCATGGTTAGTGCGTCCGTGTCTAGATTGGATATCATTTTCCACAGAGACACGTGTAATGGGTGGGACTCGTGTCTCGCGACTCTGTGAAAGAGGGAGTTCGGAATACCGTTGTACAACTCAATACCTGAAACGATGCAATTTGTGAAGAATTTCAATTGGAACAGTGAATTAAAACACATAGTTACATAAGTTTGTCAGTTGAAATAATTTGAAAAATTAAACATTGCTAATACTGTATACATAACTATAACCAAAAATTACCAAATTTATCGCCTATTTCTTCTTTAAATATTTTGTCCACTCTTCTGTGTTTGGGATCCGCCTTTGTAAGCAAAGCGTCCACGAACAACCCGAATGTTATGCCATGGTACGAGTAGCCAGTACCTACAATATTAATCAAGATATTTTTTTAAAGAATAAAATAATTGTTTTCAAGAACTACCTAGATGAAGGTCTATTTTGATCTATATGACGTAAAATCCATGTGACATTTTCAAAATCTGGACCATATTCACAAGTCAAGGGTTATGGAATCGTTACCTCGCACTAATCCTTAATATCAGTCACCATTCAAAATATGGTTTCTAGACGGAGCATATGGCTGGTTTGCAGCCTGTAGCGTGGAGCCAATCAGACAACGGCTCTTATAATCGGTCGAAAACGAAACTAAACGCGCATGGCGCGGCATCGACAAAATGGTGTAGAATTTGTTACCGTCGATTGATTTTCAGAACAAAGTAGGGCACACTTGGAGGAGTAGGCTTCCCCTGTCGACTGGTCACACCCGCCATGAGTCCTAAATCTTGATCGGATTTACGGAGTAATCCTCAGACAAATCGGGGTGCAAAAACGAACGATCTCAACTGGTTTGCAACATGTCAGACAGCATTTTACCCAATGACAGGTTGTATTGGTAAATTTGATCACTATGACGACCAAAATATTAGCGAAATGCTGACTTAGACGCGATTATTGAAACCTCCTAAACATCACCGTATTTGTCAGTAACCTATTTCGATTAAAAAACTGACCATATGCAGAACAAGATCTTGCGTATTGAATGAGTTGACAGACATAAACACATAAACATGGGAAGATGACGACGGAGAAGCTGAAGTCATCCCGTTTGTCATAAAGTTGAGGCAGATGTGTAAAACTGTGTGGTGTCTTTTTAATTTCAAGTTCATATGGATATTATCAAATCACCATATGATTGTTAATAGATAAAACGTCATCGATATATTTAAAACATCAAGATTTTTTTTCTTCTCATGTCAATGCTTTTGAATAAATTATGCCTCATAAGAAAATGCAAACAGGTCAGCAAATAAAGGAGCACAATTTGTACCCATGGGAATTCCAACAGACTATTGGAAGACCTGATCACCAAATACTACCAAGATATTGTCCTTGAAGAAATCTGATGCGTTTCTCCTTGAAGTAAGCAATTATCTGGATACATGTATATTTCATGTATTCTAATTTAGTGTTAAAATATTCCAATTTTCAAAATGGTTTCAATAATCAATCAACTTTCTCGTGATCGTTTTTGAGCATTTAATGTTTATTGTTTTTATAGATATCGTGTTGACTAAACGGTGAGCAAACGTCGATTATAAAAAGATGTTTGTACATTGTTGAGTTTACTGTCACAAAACATATCTTCATGTAATATTTTGAAACTGTTATTGAAATATTCCGTTTCTAGAAACACCCGTGCTCTTCAATGAACAACATGGAACAGCCATATAATAGCCCTGGGCGTTTCTTCAACAGAATTGGTCAGATTTGCATTGTGAGATCAACATTAATGTAAAGTAAGACATTGTGATTTACAATGAAAGGTGAAGATAACGAACAGTGATCAATCTCATTAACTCCTATAAGCAATACAAAATAGAGAGTTGGGCAAACACGGACCCCTGGACACATCAGAGGTGGGATCAGGTACCTAGGAGGAGTAAACATCCCCTGTCGACCGGTCACACCCGCCGTGAGCCCTATATCCTGATCAGGTAAACGCAGTTATACGTAGTCAAAATTAGTGTGTCAAAGACGGCCTAAAAATCGATATGAAACACGTCAGCATTTGACCCAATAACAGGTTGTATTGAAGAACTAGGTCGTTATAATTCGAGATATTTAAACACCATATGCAGGCGATAATGGAATATTGCTACATAAATATGGGAAGTTGACGATGGAGAAGCTGAAATCATCCCATTTGTCATACAGTTGAGTTGTCAGTTTGCCGTTAATGTCTACTTTCAATGAATTATTAAATAAACCATTGTATATTTTAAGGTTTTTCAGAGCAATTTTATACTAGAATGCAAATATTACCTGGCGGCCAGTATGGTTTCTGTTTCTCCAGAAACTCCCAAACTTTTTCTGGTTTCTCATTAATCCACTCCATAGGTATTGTTCCATTGGTAATTGAAAGGCCTCCCTATTTTGGAATTAATTTTTAGACAATTATTTGTTTCGATCACGATAAACTTAGAATTAAATACAAATTTCAGCAACATAACTAGACTATATATAATAATCGTATAACACACTGTATTTCTAAATAACTATACTATATATAATAATCGTATAACACACTGTATTTCTACATAACTATACTATATATAATAATCGTATAACACACTGTATTTGTACATAACTAGACTATATATAATAATCGTATAACACACTGTATTTGTACATGACTAGACTATATATAATAATCGTATAACACACTGTATTTCTACATAACTAGACTATATATAATAATCGTATAACACACTGTATTTGTACATAACTAGACTATATATAATAATCGTATAACACACTGTATTTGTACATAACTAGACTACGTATAATAATCGTATAACACACTGTATTTGTACATAACTAGACTACGTATAATAATGTATAACACACTGTATTTGTACATAACTAGACTACATATAATAATCATATAACACACTGTATTTGTACATGACTATACTATATATAATAATCGTATAACACACTGTATTTGTACATGACTAGACTATATATAATAATCGTATAACACACTGTATTTGTACATAACTAGACTACATATAATAATCGTATAACACACTGTATTTGTACATGACTAGACTATATATAATAATGGTATAACACACTGTATTTCTACATAACTAGACTATATATAATAATCGTATAACACACTGTATTTGTACATAATTAGACTACATATAATAATTGTATAACACACTGTATTTGTACATAACTAGACTATATATAATAATCGTATAACACACTGTATTTCTACATAACTACACTATATATAATAATCGTATAACACACTGTATTTGTACATAACTAGACTATATAATAATCGTATAACACACTGTATTTGTACATTACTAGACTATATATAATAATCGTATAACACACTGTATTTGTACATAACTAGACTACATATAATAATCGTATAACACACTATATTTGTACATAACTAGACTACATATAATAATCGTATAACACACTGTATTTGTACATAACTAGACTACATATAATAATCGTATAACACACTGTATTTGTACATTACTAGACTATATATAATAATCGTATAACACACTGTATTTGTACATAACTAGACTACATATAATAATCGTATAACACACTGTATTTGTACATAACTAGACTACATATAATAATCGTATAACACACTGTATTTGTACATAACTAGACTACATATAATAAGCGTATAACACACTGTATTTGTACATAACTAGACTATGTATAATAATCGTATAACACACTGTATTTGTACATTACTAGACTATAGATAATAATCGTATAACACACTGTATTTGTACATAACTAGACTATGTATAATAATCGTATAACACACTGTATTTGTACATAACTAGACTGTATATAATAATCGTATAACACACTGTATTTGTACATAACTAGACTATATATAATAATCGTACAACACACTGTATTTGTACATAACTAGACTATATATAATAATAATTGTATAACACACTGTATTTCTACATAACTACACTATATAATAATAATCGTAAAACACACTGTATTTGTACATTACTAGACTATATATAATAATCGTATAACACACTGTATTTGTACATAACTAGACTATATATAATAATCGTATAACACACTGTAGTTGTACATAACTATACTATATATAATAATCGTATAACACACTGTATTTGTACATAACTAGACTATGTATAATAATCGTATAACACACTGTATTTGTACATAACTAGACTATATATAATAATCGTATAACACACTGTATTTGTACATAACTAGACTATATATAATAATCGTATAACACACTGTATTTGTACATAACTAGACTATATATAATAATCGTATAACACACTGTAGTTGTACATAACTAGACTGTATATAATAATCGTATAACACACTGTATTTGTACATAACTAGACTATATATAATAATAATTGTATAACACACTGTATTTCTACATAACTACACTATATAATAATAATCGTATAACACACTGTATTTGTACATTACTAGACTATATATAATAATCGTATAACACACTGTATTTGTACATAACTAGACTATATATAATAATCGTATAACACACTGTAGTTGTACATAACTATACTATATATAATAATCGTATAACACACTGTATTTGTACATAACTAGACTATGTATAATAATCGTATAACACACTGTATTTGTACATAACTAGACTATATATAATAATCGTATAACACACTGTATTTGTACATAACTAGACTATATATAATAATCGTATAACACACTGTAGTTGTACATAACTAGACTACATATAATAATCGTATAACACACTGTATTTGTACATAACTAAACTATATATTATAATCGTATAACACACTGTATTTGTACATAACTAGACTATATATAATAATCGTATAACACACTGTATTTGTACATAACTAGACTATATATAATAATCGTATAACACACTGTATTTCTACATAACTACACTATATATAATAATCGTATAACACACTGTATTTGTACATAACTAGGCTATATAATAATCGTATAACACACTGTATTTGTACATTACTAGACTATGTATAATAATCGTATAACACACTGTATTTGTACATAACTAGACTATGTATAATAAGCGTATAACACACTGTATTTGTACATAACTAGACTATGTATAATAATCGTATAACACACTGTATTTGTACATTACTAGACTATAGATAATAATCGTATAACACACTGTATTTGTACATAACTAGACTATATATAATAATCGTATAACACACTGTATTTGTACATAACTAGACTATGTATAATAATCGTATAACACACTGTATTTGTACATAACAAGACTATAGATAATAATCGTATAACACACTGTATTTGTACATAACTAGACTATGTATAATAACCGTACAGCACACTGTATTTGTACATAACTAGACTATATATAATAATCGTATAACACACTGTATTTGTACATAACTAGACTATATATTATAATCGTATAACACACTGTATTTGTACATTACTAGACTATATATAATAATCGTATAACACACTGTATTTGTACATAACTAGACTATATATAATAACCGTATAACACACTGTATTTCTACATAACTACACTATATATAATAATCGTATAACACACTGTAGTTGTACATAACTAGACTGTATATAATAATCGTATAACACACTGTATTTGTACATAACTAGACTATATATAATAATAATTGTATAACACACTGTATTTCTACATAACTACACAATATAATAATAATCGTATAACACACTGTATTTGTACATTACTAGACTATAGATAATAATCGTATAACACACTGTATTTGTACATAACTAGACTATATATAATAATCGTATAACACACTGTATTTGTACATAACTAGACTATGTATAATAATCGTATAACACACTGTATTTGTACATAACAAGACTATAGATAATAATCGTATAACACACTGTATTTGTACATAACTAGACTATGTATAATAACCGTACAGCACACTGTATTTGTACATAACTAGACTATATATAATAATCGTATAACACACTGTATTTGTACATAACTAGACTATATATTATAATCGTATAACACACTGTATTTGTACATAACTAGACTATATATAATAATCGTATAACACACTGTATTTGTACATAACTAGACTATATATAATAATCGTATAACACACTGTATTTCTACATAACTACACTATATATAATAATCGTATAACACACTGTAGTTGTACATAACTAGACTGTATATAATAATCGTATAACACACTGTATTTGTACATAACTAGACTATATATAATAATAATTGTATAACACACTGTATTTCTACATAACTACACTATATAATAATAATCGTATAACACACTGTATTTGTACATTACTAGACTATATATAATAATCGTATAACACACTGTATTTGTACATAACTAGACTACATATAATAATCGTATAACACACTGTATTTGTACATAACTAGACTATATATAATAATCGTATAACACACTGTATTTGTACATAACTAGACTATATAATAATCGTATAACACACTGTATTTGTACATAACTAGACTACATATAATAATCGTATAACACACTGTATTTCTACATAACTATACTATATATAATAATTGTATAACACACTGTATTTGTACATAACTAGACTATATATAATAATCGTATAACACACTGTATTTGTACATAACTAGACTATATATAATAATCGTATAACACACTGTATTTGTACATAACTAGACTATATATAATAATCGTATAACACACTGTATTTGTACATAACTATACTACATATAATAATCGTATAACACACTGTATTTGTACATAACTAGACTATATATAATAATCGTATAACACACTATATTTGTACATAACTAGACTACATATAATAATCGTATAACACACTGTATTTGTACATGACTAGACTATATATAATAATCGTATAACACACTGTATTTGTACATAACTAGACTACATATAATAACCGTACAGCACACTGTATTTGTACATAACTAGACTACATATAATAACCGTACAGCACACTGTATTTGTACATAACTAGACTACATATAATAATCGTATAACACACTGTATTTGTACATAACTAGACTATGTATAATAACCGTAAAGCACACTGTATTTGTACATAACTAGACTATATATAATAATCGTATAACACACTGTATTTGTACATAACTAGACTACATATAATAATCGTATAACACACTGTAGTTGTACATAACTAGACTACATATAATAATCGTATAACACACTGTAGTTGTACATAACTAGACTATATATTATAATCGTATAACACACTGTATTTGTACATAACTAGACTATATATAATAATCGTATAACACACTGTATTTGTACATAACTAGACTACATATAATAATCGTATAACACACTGTATTTGTACATGACTAGACTATATATAATAATGGTATAACACACTGTATTTCTACATAACTAGACTATATATAATAATCGTATAACACACTGTATTTGTACATAATTAGACTACATATAATAATTGTATAACACACTGTATTTGTACATAACTAGACTATATATAATAATCGTATAACACACTGTATTTCTACATAACTACACTATATATAATAATCGTATAACACACTGTATTTGTACATAACTAGACTATATAATAATCGTATAACACACTGTATTTGTACATTACTAGACTATATATAATAATCGTATAACACACTGTATTTGTACATAACTAGACTACATATAATAATCGTATAACACACTATATTTGTACATAACTAGACTACATATAATAATCGTATAACACACTGTATTTGTACATAACTAGACTACATATAATAATCGTATAACACACTGTATTTGTACATTACTAGACTATATATAATAATCGTATAACACACTGTATTTGTACATAACTAGACTACATATAATAATCGTATAACACACTGTATTTGTACATAACTAGACTACATATAATAATCGTATAACACACTGTATTTGTACATAACTAGACTACATATAATAAGCGTATAACACACTGTATTTGTACATAACTAGACTATGTATAATAATCGTATAACACACTGTATTTGTACATTACTAGACTATAGATAATAATCGTATAACACACTGTAGTTGTACATAACTAGACTATATATTATAATCGTATAACACACTGTATTTGTACATAACTAGACTATATATAATAATCGTATAACACACTGTATTTGTACATAACTAGACTACATATAATAATCGTATAACACACTGTATTTGTACATGACTAGACTATATATAATAATGGTATAACACACTGTATTTCTACATAACTAGACTATATATAATAATCGTATAACACACTGTATTTGTACATAATTAGACTACATATAATAATTGTATAACACACTGTATTTGTACATAACTAGACTATATATAATAATCGTATAACACACTGTATTTCTACATAACTACACTATATATAATAATCGTATAACACACTGTATTTGTACATAACTAGACTATATAATAATCGTATAACACACTGTATTTGTACATTACTAGACTATATATAATAATCGTATAACACACTGTATTTGTACATAACTAGACTACATATAATAATCGTATAACACACTATATTTGTACATAACTAGACTACATATAATAATCGTATAACACACTGTATTTGTACATAACTAGACTACATATAATAATCGTATAACACACTGTATTTGTACATTACTAGACTATATATAATAATCGTATAACACACTGTATTTGTACATAACTAGACTATGTATAATAACCGTACAGCACACTGTATTTGTACATAACTAGACTATATATAATAATCGTATAACACACTGTATTTGTACATAACTAGACTATATATTATAATCGTATAACACACTGTATTTGTACATAACTAGACTATATATAATAATCGTATAACACACTGTATTTGTACATAACTAGACTATATATAATAATCGTATAACACACTGTATTTCTACATAACTACACTATATATAATAATCGTATAACACACTGTAGTTGTACATAACTAGACTGTATATAATAATCGTATAACACACTGTATTTGTACATAACTAGACTATATATAATAATAATTGTATAACACACTGTATTTCTACATAACTACACTATATAATAATAATCGTATAACACACTGTATTTGTACATTACTAGACTATATATAATAATCGTATAACACACTGTATTTGTACATAACTAGACTATATATAATAATCGTATAACACACTGTATTTGTACATAACTAGACTATGTATAATAATCGTATAACACACTGTATTTGTACATAACAAGACTATAGATAATAATCGTATAACACACTGTATTTGTACATAACTAGACTATGTATAATAACCGTACAGCACACTGTATTTGTACATAACTAGACTATATATAATAATCGTATAACACACTGTATTTGTACATAACTAGACTATATATTATAATCGTATAACACACTGTATTTGTACATAACTAGACTATATATAATAATCGTATAACACACTGTATTTGTACATAACTAGACTATATATAATAATCGTATAACACACTGTAGTTGTACATAACTAGACTATATATAATAATCGTATAACACACTGTATTTCTACATAACTACACTATATATAATAATCGTATAACACACTGTAGTTGTACATAACTAGACTGTATATAATAATCGTATAACACACTGTATTTGTACATAACTAGACTATATATAATAATAATTGTATAACACACTGTATTTCTACATAACTACACTATATAATAATAATCGTATAACACACTGTATTTGTACATTACTAGACTATATATAATAATCGTATAACACACTGTATTTGTACATAACTAGACTATATATAATAATCGTATAACACACTGTATTTGTACATAACTAGACTATGTATAATAATCGTATAACACACTGTAGTTGTACATAACTAGACTATGTATAATAATCGTATAACACACTGTATTTGTACATAACTAGACTATGTATAATAATCGTATAACACACTGTATTTGTACATAACTAGACTATATATTATAATCATATAACACACTGTATTTGTACATAACTAGACTATATATAATAATCGTATAACACACTGTATTTCTACATAACTAGACTACGTATAATAATCGTATAACACACTGTATTTGTACATAACTAGACTATGTATAATAATCGTATAACACACTGTATTTGTACATAACTAGACTACGTATAATAATGTATAACACACTGTATTTGTACATAACTAGACTACGTATAATAATCGTATAACACACTGTATTTGTACATAACTAGACTACGTATAATAATCGTATAACACACTGTATTTGTACATAACTAGACTACGTATAGTAATCGTATAACACACTGTATTTGTACATAACTAGACTATATATTATAATCGTATAACACACTGTATTTGTACATAACTAGACTATATATAATAATCGTATAACACACTGTATTTGTACATAATTAGACTACATATAATAATCGTATAACACACTGTATTTGTACATAACTAGACTATATATAATAATCGTATAACACACTGTATTTGTACATAACTAGACTGTATATAATAATCGTATAACACACTGTATTTGTACATAACTAGACTATGTATAATAATCGTATAACACACTGTATTTGTAGTACCTGGTGACTTAGAAGGAGGGCCACTGTAATGTTGTCCTTCCCATTTTGTCCGAACTTCGGCCAGTAGTGGGCAACGGGCTTACTGTAATCCAGCCAGCCTCTACAATGTTAAAGGAATGAATCTGGGATAAAGAGAGAACATTATAATACTTAATAGTAATTTATCATATTACAATCTACATGGACGTGAAAGCTAAGTGACCTGTATGGCAATCTAATTAAAATCAGACTTCTTAGATCCGCGCCGTATACTCTGCGTAAGTAGATCTGACATAACCCGATTAGGGGTCATGTTCAGATGACCTTTATGTCAGCCAATCAGCGCGTCGGCTTTGAAACCGTCGGTGTTTACAATTCAAGGAAAACGGCTGCGATTGTTTGATTTGAAAGAAAACACATCACAGTTAGGTGTGACGTCACAATGCACAGTTTACGTTGACTGGAGTTATATTCCTCGGGTTAATTAAGTAAACTATTTTGAAAACTATTCAAATCGTACCCATCCCTATTCATACATAAATCGCAATTCCCAATTAATTTGATTTGGGTTTATTTTATCTCGTACGTTTTGTTGTTTGAATGGACGGAATAGATTAGGCATTATTGCGGAAGTTTAAAATTCCATATGTGAGAATATACAATTTTATAGTGTGCAATAAACTTCGTGGGAAAGCGATTACTGCAACTTGTTTACGAATTGCCGGGAACCGCCTGAATAGCCATCGTTGTCTGTTTGGCGCAATCTGACTGGCTGATAGTTCTCATGAATATTCCAAGCAAAAGGTCATGTGGACATGACCCCCTATGGGGTTATGTCAGATCCTATTATAGCGATTGTGAGCGTATCCTAGGATCTGATTTTAATTAGATTGCCTGTATGGTTGCATATTGAAAAAAATGTTTTGTGAACTGCATTTAAAACAGTGAAGATTTAATTCATCTTACAATGTCGGCAAGAAAGCAACGAGTCTGGTAATTTTTCTCAATCTAATTAAAATTAGATCTTTGATCCGCTCATGCAATCGCTTTGTGTAGCGATTGCATGAGCGGATCAAAGATCTAATTTTAATTAGATTGCATTTATCTCACAGTGCCGCCAAGAAAGTGACGAGTCTGGTCATTTATCTCACAGTGCCGCCAAGAAAGTGACGTATCTATGAATTTATCCTACAGGGCCACCACGAAATCGGCGAGTCGTCTAGTAATTTAACTTAAAGTGTCACCACGAAATCAGCGGGTGATCTTGTGATGTACCTTACCTGTCCACAAACAGTGCTGCCAGTATCGCCGTCACTCCTTTAGTGGCGGAGAATATGATGGACAGTGTGTCCTTTGTCCAGGGTCGTCTTGTGTCCACATCAGCATATCCTCCCCAGATGTCCACTAGTGGCTCTCCCTCGTAATGAGCGGCGAAAGAGGACCCCACTTCTTCTCCATTCCTCAGATTCTCTCTAAATATATATCGATAGATATTATTATTTACAATGTTTCTATCGGAATTATCTACATGACTACAATAGAAAGTCTGGGTTACACAATGAATGATCCCGGAAATATGAAAAGGAGAGAGTAGTGACCCTAAGTGGTATCTTTCCCGCTCAAACAATGACCTCTGCATGCCAAAAAGTGACCTTTAAAATTAGGTTGTTACCCCCGTACTCCATCTAGATCCGCCACTGTTACTTATGATATTGTTTAATTAGTAAATGCATGTACTATGTTGATATAATACTACATGTACTTAGCCACTGTAATACGAATGACGATAGGACACGTGCTTGATACTGAATCATGAAATAACATTACGTTCAAGTACTATCGTTCAAACAACAGCTCAACAGTTCGCTTTACTAAGCGATTGAAATTTTCATACAATAATTACTGTATTACTCATCGATTTGCTGTTTGATTTCAATAAAATGAACACTATTTTGCATATCAAAAACACTACCCGGCCATCCCAATGGTAGCACTGATCAATTGGAATGATAGGCTGTTTGCGAGAATTTTACAACTGTCAACAGCATTCCAAATATAAAACCTTAAGTGGTTCCTTCTTGTATTCAAGATATCACGACTGTAGTGTAGTCATTGACGAACCACGTGTTGTTGTTTACTACAGAATTCGGTTACAGTAGTAAATTTCTCGTAAACAGCCGATCATTTCGACTGGTCAGCGGCATTGTCGGGTATTGTGTTTGATATGTAAAATAGTGTTCATTTCACCGCAATCAAACAATCAATCGATGAGTTATACTGTAAATATCACATGCTCAGTAAAGCGAACTCTCAAGCTGTTGTTAGAACGATAGTATTTGAATATTGATTTGTTTTCCAAGGTCACTTTGTTGACACTAAACAAATAAGGTATTTGTTTACACTGCAGGGTTCGAAATTAACTTTTTCAAGCACTAGTCCAAACGGACTAGTCACTATTGATGTTCACTAGTCCTCAAAGCATTTCACTAGTCCGTCCAGTATATCATAAGATGATCTTCATTCTAATTAAACCAAACACATCACAGTTGCAAACAATTTAATTTCTGACACCTACAGAAGAAAAAGAGACCACCATATTTTATTTCGCATTCAAAATCTTCAGAAGCATACAATATTAACCTCCAAGTTAATCCTTTTATAAACGTCCATAAGTGCGTTCGAGATCGACGTTCCTGTTGTTTTGGTGTTCAGACCTTAGAGTCACAGGAGTTCGAAATTTTATCAGTAAAGTCAATAAAATTCACTCGATTGACCAAGTCATGAGCTATAGACTATAGTGTTATGAACTACTGTGTCAGAGTTGCGAATGACGAGAACATATGCGAACAAACGTGCATGTTCTCAGACCACACTACTTGCAATTCTTGCACTTAGAACACGTTCTAGTGATGTGTACTCGGTGTTCGGAATCGGCAGGAATTTGACAATTTGTGCACGTTCGAAGAACGGCGGTCTCGAACGCACTCCATGTGTTTGGAAGATCAGACTGTCGTAGTCATGCAAACACTTGACCATGCAGGTAATCAGCCATAAGTTCAAACATCTAAGAGACTCAGACAAATATTGCTAGAAATATTTACCAATTCAAGATTGATTTCCGGATTTTCACTAGTCCGTACGGACTAGTGCTATAGAGAGTTCACTAGTCCGACACGTTTTTTACTAGTCTCGGACTTACGGACATGAGTTAATTTCGAACCCTGTACTGATAAGTCCAAAGACTGACTTTATGTACGTAGTTTGACGATAACACTGCCCATTATACATAAGAAACGCGTTTTCTTGGACATTTTAAACTCGATTTTCAAACATCGCCAGAAATATATTTATCATTCGTTGGATGCGAATTATTGAGTATGCTTTAATTCTTTTTGACAACATACTGTCTATTCTAGTACAAGAATTCCATGTTGATTTTGACATATGTCCTTCTACGACAAAACATTGAAAGATGACCCCAATTTCATCACCAGTCCTTAAATTCGCTCTAAATCATAGGCAATTATATCGCCTGGATTCGAATTTACTTTTAGAGATTATTTTTTAATAGTAAATTCGAACCCAAGCGATATAATTGCTTGAGCTCTACATATATGTCGATATATGGTAATGTATGCTACACCAGAGATTTGATATGGATGAAAAGTGGAGGATATATACAACAATATTTTGAATTTGAAAACTTTCAAATTTACTTTATCTAGTCAAAAAATACAGTTTTAGTAGAAAGCAATCTGCAAAAAAAAAAAAAAAAAAAAAAAAAAGAAACACATACTGCTTGTCTCGAACCAGCGATCTACATTTCAGTAGTCGACGTGCTAACTTACTGCGCTACTCAGCTAGGCGATGCCAATTTTTTAAATGAATAGACAAATATTGCTAATATTCATATTTTCATCCATGTTTTGAAAGGAAGTCAGCCATTCTGTGGATGTAGAGTACCTCCTTAAGCTGTAAATTATATATTTTGATATTTTTATCTAGCATAACGACATGTAATATCTATCAGTATTTGTTTTATTTTCGTCTTTTGAATGTTCAATGATACTGGGATTTTTTTAAAATCTTCACAAGGGGCTTAAGTATTTGTCTGCTTTTTAAAATATTCTTAATAGTATATATCCATGTTTTCAATTTCTTAAGTTGCGAAATATAAAATGTATTATAACATTTTACGAGGATTTAAGTCCGCAGAGATTTCCTTTGTTTTCAGGATAAAAGATAGATTTACTGCCGGAGTTCAACCTTTAACAAAACCCTTTCTGATATCTAATTTGACGAGGTTTTAGAATCATCTTCTGATGTTATTAGTAAACAATTAAATATTCCATATTTTGGGGGTCCGACTGTGCAGCGTATGATAATGTTTGCCTTTTCTATTTTGAAGAGTTTGCTATACCGAATAGGACACGTTAACACGTACGTACACATTATTTTGCTATAAGGGTAAAAATGGTAAAAGAAAAGTGGATCAAAGATTTTTAAAATCCGTTGACTGAGATGAAATGCAGGCTCCGTTGTTTGTTCACTGTTACGGGCCCTGTGATTATGTATAATTGTTATAACCTTTAGAAGCTTTCAGGGTATGTTTCAGAGTACGTTTTTAAGATCTCTGTAGGTATCATGCCCGTCATTAATGTTTTGTTAAATACGAGATATTACTCCCAAGATGCATATCGAGCAGTTGGATATAATATTCGATGGATATGCAAATATGGCATTGTTCAAAAAAAAAGTTTCACTTGCATTTTTTTCATTTATTTAGAGGCAAGAAATATTGCTTTTGGTCTCCTTTTCAAGACTCAGAAATGGTGACTTTCAATACTGTAAAATTGTCAGAATTTACCAGCTTCAGACCTGAGCCCCTATCAGGAGCCCCAAAACACCTGACTAGGTATGCGCACATATGCTAGGGATCTGGCTACGCGCCTGATTGAGTATTAATTGCAGATGTTGGTGAATGCTGTCAATGTTGATGAACACTGTCAATAATCATGAGGGGTTTTATGTGGTAACTTTGAAAGATCAATACATACAAATAAAGAATGCATATTTAAAGATAACAGATCAGTGAGTTTTCCTTTCTTTTTTTTTTTACTGTGATCTCCCCGTCAATATCACTCAAATAAAGAAGGAATGTGTGAAATGAGATTATACTTTATATCTCATGTTCATAGCATTAAATACACAGATTTAAGAAACACATGTCTTTATCATCGGCCGTCAGGGGGCGGGGGATTTTGTGTTATGGTTTATCATCGGCCGCAATGGGACGGGGGATTTTGTGAACTATGGTTTATCATCGGCCATCAGGGGGTGGGGGACTATACGTTATGGTTTTATAAAGACGACCGTGATTTACATAATATACAGGCCTACGTTATAAAAGTAAACTTAATTTTATATATTATCATTTAATCATTCTATCAAACTGAATTACAACTTTTACACATATTTAATCACAATTTTGAACAAGATGTTTTTGTGAAACACAAATGCCCCCGATAATGGCCAATTCCAAAGATGGCCAAGGTCAAAAGGGCAAGTATCTTGGTACCAGTAGAAAGATCTTGTCAAAAGAAATGCTCATGTATAATATGAAAGCTCTAATATTTATCATTTAAAAGTTATGACCAATGTAAAAAAAAAAAATTAAAAGTAAGTTAAATGTCAAGGTCAAAAGGTTTAATACCAACGGAAAGGTCTTGTCACAAGGAATACTCATGTGAAATATCAAAGCTATATCTCTTACTGTTCAAAAGTTATTAGCAAGATTAAAGTTTCAGACAGAATGACAGATTTACAGAATTACAGAATGACAGACAGGACAAAAAATAGCAATGATGGTTTTCAGTATATTGAATCTGTTAACTCGTACTATATATATATACAATACAAACATCGGGGTGAAAATATATTAGAGCTCTCCGCCTGTTGTCATCATCATTCCTAATTCATCATTAATTGCAATGAAGTAATAATTACCTGGTAAAATTTTGAAGGTTATTAATTCTAGCAGACTAAAGAGCAACTAAAGCAGACTAAATTAAAATCTTTTTCATGGGGCTTTGCATCTTATTGCAAAGCCTTACCCAGAATTCCATTTGGCGGTTTGCACCTTTGTTTTCTCATTAATTACAAATTTCTTATGTGAATATCACGTGATTGATTACTAATATTATTAAGCAAACTCTTTACGTCCGGTTTATTCATGCTTGTTCTAAATTTTAACCAACACCATGTGTACTTAGAACAGTTAAACAACCTGTTAACATAGGCCTATATATAAGCTATCTACATAGTAAATTTTAAATCTGATCATGGTGGTACACATAAACAAGGGATGTCTAATGGAAATAGAAATTGGGAGAAAACAAGTGACACACAGAAACAAAATTTTCTTTCTTACTGAATTAAGAAATTACTTTGCAAACTTGATACTGCATTTCATCACATGTTCTCTTATGACTCGCGAGTTATGTCCCTTTATTATACCACAGCCTATTAACACAAACTACAACTACAAACACTGTGCTACTTACTTGTAGATATCTGCAACTTCCTGAAAATCTGGATGAAATCTTCCATCAAACAGAACCGGAAGTGGTTTTTGGATGAAGGTTTTATAAAGATACACTAGAATAGCCACCACAACGACCAGCACCGTCAGTGATTTCAGACCGCTCATCGCGTTAAAAAGGTGAATCAGAGAATGATTAAGAGTTGTCTTTCCTAAACATTGCAAGCATGGCTGGCGTCGCTGAGCAAACAAAAATATCTTTAAGGATTTGGAAGGTTTGAGTTTACATTATGACTGGGAAAATAAATCGTTTATATTTCTATTCCTCCTCAGTGGGCATATGCTATGGAAATCGTACAAGTTGTATTTAGTACAACATTAATGAAACGCTTTTTTGTCTCGAATTCTAATCTGACCCAAAGCCGGATGCTTCTAGTCATATTGAAATTCATCGTATTAAACTGTCCCACAGATATCCATAACAAGAGGCCCACAGGCCTTATCGGTCACCTGAGTACTAATGAAAAGTATCACTACTCCCAAGGGCTAAGGAATCTAGAGGAAAAAAATTCCTGTTCTGAATATCTAAGCTAAATTCTAATGTTCAGCAATAGCATAACACAAGATGTGTTCTTAAAACTTCAATGCCCTCCAAAGTGCATACACTGATGAAAGGCTTTACATAATATATGTGCATTAACATTAAAGGTTGTATGAAACGATATTCTGAAGAACTGAGTTACCTATGTATGGGAATTCACAAATCAAGGTTTATGAAACCAGATCACGAAAATGATCTTTGACGATCACGGCTACCCTTGCTGATGACGTCAAAAAGACCCACTGTGATGTAAGCAACCATAGACTTAAAACATGGTATTTACTGCATATCTTTGAAAAATGTTAGTGTGCTGCATCTACTTGCAGTGTTAGGTTGCAGAAGGGGGTCCCAAATCTAGAGGGGAAAAAATATGGGTACAAAATCTCCGACACGATGGATTTGTTGCCACAAACAGTCAAAACCACTACACTTTGAGAGCAGTGCATTCATCGGTAGCCAAACAATATGGACACAAATAGATCAACTTAAAATCAGACCCTGTGCCAATCATTTTTTGATTTTCCAAAGTCAACCGATAAAGTTAAAGCTAAGAGCACTTTAAGTATGCAAAAATGTAAATACACTAATATTAATTATTGTAATCACAAAAAACGCACCCTATCAGTGAATGTGAACTTTAATCTACATTACAAACTCTATCAGTTAATGGTATTCGTGTAATTTCATGTTCATTATAAATACGTGGAATATAGAGCTCTACACTCGTGTCCCAAAAGTATGTAACTTTTTTCTTATCATTGATTATAAAATTTAGTCAAATTAAAATTGTTAAGAAACCTTGGAGTATCATTCACAAGTTATAACTTATATTTCATATACTATATCAGTACTGATAATTGAACATGTTTGTTAAAGATATCATAATATTTTTTATTTTTATTGAAATAATATTTGAACAGCAGGTATGTAAAGTGAGAAAGAAAGTAAAATCAATACCTGCTATACAATTAAACGCAAGTAATTTTTTAGAAACAGGCCTAAATTACTATTAAAAATTAAAATTATAAAAGCCCCCCCCCCCCCCCCCCCCCGCCCCCGATTAATAACAATGATTCGTGGGACACACGAGGTAACACCAGCTGATTATGAAGAACCTAGCTCCAGTACAACGGATGTCACACCCGTCATACATTGCCACATTTAGGGTACTCTACACCTACAAGAATACTTTAACACAACTTCATTTGTGATTAGTCGTATCAAAAGGGAAATGGGGTACAGTTTTTAGACATTTTTTTAATACGATAAATCATCCATAAAATATACACAACTTCATGAATACGACTTCTAATCTTTTTAAAATAATCGATAAACTTCAGTATCTGATGAGTGGCATGTGGTCTTGAAATCCACAGGCACCTGATGTATGGGCACTCCTACACCCCCACCCCCGATTTCTGCTTCTAATTTTAATTTATGGCGATAATTTCTCCAAAATATGTGGATATGTCTATCCCATCCCAATTTCGATGTATGTAATTGTTATAATTTTGTAAGCTTTAGAGATTGGTCTTAGAACTACCGGTTTTAACAATAACCGGTTAAAGTTCAACCTCTAAAGCTTACAAAAAAGCGTGAAACGATTACATAAATCGAAATTGGCATGGGATAAACAAGGAATCCAAACATTTCGAAGAAATTATCACCGCAGAAAAAAAATCGGGGGGGGTTGGGGGGTTGGTTGTAGTATCCATACTTCAGGCGCCTGTGTTGACGTTTAGTTTCTTCGACTTCACGATCATCGGCCGCTTGCTGTGCATCATTCCTGACTGGTTTAAACAATATGACTGAACCACGAAATCAGACTGTTCGTTAGAAAACAGAAATTCGTCCATATCCATTAAATTAGAGAGAGATTTCGTGAAACAAAACGGTGTACAGTTACACTATTTTCATTGCATTGTTTGCATCGATGGGTTGTTTTGACGTCACTAACACACAGAATCAAGAACGATAAGAGGGCAACAAATTAATTCTAGATGTACAAGTTTACAGTTTTATTTCTGATCAATGCAAAGACAACATATTTTTTTATTTTCCTCAATTTAAGTTTCATTCATACATACCAGTCTTTATGTTTATAAAGTAAAATACCACTGTTAGAAATCGTTTTATATGACCTTTGAAAGATATGACTAATCTGGACCCATCCTAAAGTCAAAACCCTGGGTTGTGAAATTCACGATTTTTGTATATCCTTTTCTGTTATTCCGAAGCATGCAGTTAGATTTTATACAGTATCAGCAAACTGAAATAAGTCCTTCAAATCGTTATTATAATTTTGACACTACCCTGAAAACAAACCATCACTCCTAGGATCATGTAATTTACAAGTTGGTAAAGGGCTAAAGGATTTACAATTTATGTCCCCTTGTTCCAAAGATGCTTCATACCAAATTTGAAAAAAAAAATTACAATAATACTTATCAAAAAGATAATAAGGAATGATAGTTATCAAGCAGTTAAAAAATTCTATTGTTCACACATTTAATACCTGACCATTTTGGCCCCACTCTAATACCAAAACCCCTACCCCTGGGATCATCGAATTTACAATTTTGGTAAAGGACTATCTGCTCTTTCTAAATATCCGTCTCGTTTCAATGTAGCATCAATAGCACTAAAGAAGATGTTATTTAACTGTTTTACATATAAACACTATATACATGTACATGTACTAAGTTTGGCCCCACCCTGGGGTCAAAACCTCTACCCCAGGGATCATAAATTTACAATTTTGGTAGAGGCCTTCCTGCTCTACATCACTATGCATTTAGGTTTTCTTAAACATGTGCGGTGCTAGAGAAGACGATTTTTGAAAATTGGTCAATTTTGGGCAGTTTTTGCCCCGCCCCTACGGTCCAGGGGTGCAGGGGTCCTGAAATTTACAATTTATACCCCCCTTGTTCCAAAAATGCTTCATACCAAATTTGAAAAGAATTGGAATAATTGTTATCAAGAAGTTAAAAGAGTTCAATTGTTAACGCGCGACGGACGACGACAACCAATTGCAATAGGTCAGCTGAGTTTACTCAGGTGACCTAAAAATGATCAATTCTTAAATACTTTTGATATACCACCACGTACATGTACCAATGGGGACTGAAAAGTCCAGAGCCGAAAACTGAATGGAGTGTACATATACAACGTAATGATAATTTGTATGGAATATTTTTCCATCTAATGTGGTAGTTTTTGGGTGGGTGCTTTATGATGATTAACCAGAATGGTCTCTACCATGACTGGTGCTTTTAATGTCGTCAAACCGCACATAATGTCCAGAATGAAGTCCTCAAACCGCACATAATGTCCAGAATGAAAAGGAAAGGAACTCGTAAATTGTGAGAACTTGTTTCCGATACTTTTGTATAACGAACACATATACCACAAATATATGTTCAAATCCTGTGATAGTGAAAGCTATATCAATATTTTTAAACACGTAAAACAAATGCATTGGAGTTATTCTTCCATAGGATCTGCATGCAGAAACAAAAGCTCTTCACCGGCAATGGTGACGTCCTCATATGACTGACTTGAGTGGGGC
Source organism: Ostrea edulis (assembly GCF_947568905.1). Lineage (NCBI taxonomy): Eukaryota > Metazoa > Mollusca > Bivalvia > Ostreida > Ostreidae > Ostrea > Ostrea edulis. Next base: position 6,882,057 of record NC_079169.1, on the reverse strand, counting down.
GTTATACAATCTATCATTTCCAGATCTTCTCACCTTTTTAGAGTCGTTACAAGTTAAATATTTACTTAAGCATGGTGTACAAGTAACAGTGAGAGTTCTTTACAGCCAGACTGCAGCTATCAAGAGAACGACACGGGATCATATTTCCCCAGTCTTAGCGCAGCTGCATTGGTTTCTAGTGCAGTATCGTTCTTAATACAAAATCTTGATGTTTACCTTCTGTGCGCTGACGGGATGTGTTTCCAAATATCTACAATAGCTCATTGAAGTGTATTCCCATAATATATAATTATTATATGTGTGCAGTCCTTTCATGGAATGGGGCAGACAAATGGAGTATGATGGGGTAAAGCTCTATTAACATGGCTGAAATTTGAAAGTTCGACAATTATCTGTTTATTTTCAATCGTTTAATCGAATATTCCAAACCGATAATATATAAAACAGGTCGGTACGCATAATGTCATTCATCTACTGAATATTCAATCGGAAAAGCTCCACTCATCTTACAAACTGATTGCTTTCCTACCTATTGCGTGCACCCATGCCCACATTGCAACTTTTGATCACATTATAAAATCATAAACTTTTTTTAAAATTAAAGTTTCTTTTTCCTTTTGTTTTCGAGATATTTCTGCAGGCACTTGTAGTATGTTTCTCTATACTCCTTGACGTCTGGGTAGAAAAGTACTAGTCTTAATTCTTTTAATCTGGAAGTGACATAAGCAAATCCTGTTCTCCTTTTAGTATCAGCGTATGCTATTTGACCTCCATATCCAGAATGTCCAAATCCAATCTGATGTGAAAAAGGATAAAAATGCTACATTTCACAATTGTAAAGATAACAATTAACATTAGCAGTAAGAGATAACTGAAAATACATACCAGTTGTCCATTTTCTGTCATAACCATGACTCCACGTCCAAACTGTTCATTTAGCAATCCATCGACACTTTTTCCGAAAGTAAGCGGTTCCTCTAAGACCTTAATCGCCTTCTCTGATAGAAGAATTCCTTTGTCAGTTTTCCCGCCATTGGCGATGATTCCAAAAAGCTTGGCCAGGTTTCTAGCGTTGCTGTATCCATTCATCGAAGACTGGGGAATTTTGTTGTACTCCGGGTTATTGAATGATAGATCCTAAATATATATAGTAGAGATTGAAAAACAAATGTCAAATGTCACTCCAGCTCCCCAAACAGGACATGTTCCAAATAAAACCTCCTCCCCTTAACGTACTGCATGGTATGGAGGAGAAAGCATGAGCAGGAACATAGACATGAACTCCGATAAGCCACGTAGGATAAATGTTCACAAACTATTTTCCACCCTCTAACCCTTAAATCCACTATCACTTTAAAGACAACAATTGGATCACCCTGTCCCTGAAACATACACATCTACAAATGGCATTGAAGTATTGTACAAAATTTCAAGTCTATCGGATAAACCATATAGGAGGAGAAGCGTTCACAAGCTATTTTACCATCCTCCATCCCTCTTCGATCCACTATAACTTTAAGGAAAATAATTGGATCCTCCTGTCCCACCAATATGCACATCTACACATGGCAATAAAGCGTTGTACAAAGTTTCAAGTCTATCTGATAACCCATATAGGAGGAGAAGCGTTCAAAAGATTTTATGACGGACAGACGGACAAACATAAATTACAAAAACAACATGTCTCCCCCCGAGGGAGGGGAGACGTAAATATCTAGATTTTCTTTTCTGATTGACGTATCTGAAGATTTCTTTGAAAACATTTTCCATAGCAAGGCAATGTGTGAATTTAGATACATGTAATAATGAAATATATTGTAATTATCTAATATGTCATCAAAATTTTGAAAAATGACAGACAGGTGTGCTAGAATACATGATCAGATGATATTCATAAATTGAAGTTGGGGCAGATATACCGATGGAAGTCTATCTGTTCCAGATATTGCTCCTTTCATAAAAATTGATTCCGAGTCGAGTAATTTATATATCATCCGGAATGGTTCAAAATCCAGCGACGAAATGGCCTTCCACAGAATGGAATCAAGTGACATAGGTTCATGTCTAGCCACTCTGTAGTACAAGTTGTTCGGGAGACCATGGTATAGTTCAATACCTAAAAAAACAAAAATTGTAAAGTGAGGAAAATGCAAGTTGTCGCACAAGTATGGTAAAGTCCCTCAATCTTTCTGTATGTGGTGTTAGAGAGAGAGAGAGAGAGAGAGTACAACATGAGATTGCATGGTGGAACATGTTGATTAAGATTTTCATACATTGGATCACAAACCGAATTTATCTCCTATTTCATCTTTAAAAATTTTATCCACCCGTCTGTGTTTAGGATCCGCCTTCGTTAATAGGGAATCAACAAACAACCCATACGTGACGGAGTGGTAGGCGTAACCAGTTCCTAGAAAAGAATTCACAACATCATGACTTTTTAAATTGTTAATTCTTTTATGTTTTAATCATTACAGATGAACTCAGTTTTAACACAATGTAATGATATCGTTTATCCTCTATGTGGATATATCAAATGAACTTTACTTGTTTTGTTATTTCTATTCTGATCTTATTAACATTCATATGTACCGGGCTTCCAGTATGGTGTCTGTCGTTCTAAAAACTTGTAAACTTTCTCTGGTTGTTCAGCTATCCACTGTATCGGAAATGTTCCATTTGTGATAGACAGACCTGCCTTTCCAAAATTCAGAAGATCTAAGTCAATTAACACAACAAAAAGCCACAACGCTCAAGTGTGCGATTGATTTCAACAATTCACAAATAATTCAATAATTTCTGAAAGAGCTGGACTAGAAATGGGGCATTTCCCCTTCAATCGTTTATCAGTGTACTCATCTTTTCACAAGGATCAAAAACATGTATGGTTTGGGAGTGAGAATCTCAACAATTTCCAAGATATTGTAGGATTTTCAAAAGGGCAGAGATAGAAGTTCTTTGTATAACCCATAAGATTCGCTTTGTCACAAGAAACAAGACAATATATGCTGGTGTGGCTGTAGATGGTCATCCAGGAATTTCTGCTATATTTCAACCAAAACGTCTTGTCGCAAGGAACAGAAAAATACTCATTTTTTACTTTGCTAAACTTTGAATCCTTACTGTTTTCACTAAAACAGATTCAGGGACTATCATTTGAACAACCGTGAACTTATTCTATACTCATAAGGAACTTATCCATTCAGTACGATAATTAGTGACCCAGCTGTACTGGAGAAGATGTTTAAATACCACAACCTAATTTTCTTATTTCTTGGTTATAATTCCTTTGAAGAGGTTGTGACCCCTCTTTTCCATAAATTTTAATCTTTTTGCCCAAGGATACTTTATGCTGAAATTGGTCCGGCGTTCTTGAGAAAATTTGTAAAGCATCGATATTTATTTTTCCATGATTCGCGTTATCTTTCCTTGAAATAAGGCGTGGTCTTTCATGTCAACACACATGAATCCCGTTTTATCCAAGGATTTTTGTGCGAAAGGTGATTAGAAATGGTCAAGGTGTATCTGATTAAATTTAAGTATGAAAAGGTGAGGATAACGAATAGTGATCGATCTTGTAACTCCAATAATCAATACAAAGTTACGAATAGAGCAAACACAGACTCCTGGATATACCAGAGGTGGTATCAGGTGCATAGGAGAAATTAACATCCCTGGCCTACGTGGAAAGTCAACGACAACGCCGCTGACGAGGGCGGATAAATGTTGTTGAGAAAATCTGAAGTGATCATTGGTCTCAGGTAAACTAAAAGATACCTGATGACTTAGTAACAATTCCACTGTGATTTCTTCTTTGCCATTATTTCCGAATTCTGGCCAATAATACGCCACAGGCTTTTTGTAATCTAACCATCCCCTGCAATAAAAAGATTATACTACATGTGTATGTGTGCTTGTGGATAGCCTATGATACGAGATGTGTTCTCTTATAGCTTAAATATATCCTTAACAGTACTAGTTGTTTTGATTTTTGTCCTGATTTCTTCTGTTTGAATTCCTGGATTTATAGTTTGGACTTTTGACCCGTTCAATTTGTTTTTCACCTATATGTTCACCGTTAATGGTTTCAACGTCTCTAAAGTTAATTCACTCTCAGATCTCTGTTCAGTAGATAAGGTCAATTTCTATTCCTTTACGTCGACGATTCTTGAAGTTGATCATCTGCACACCCTTTCTTCGCCATCAGAGCAGTGTCATCTTTGCTTATTCCAAGTATACTGTGTATTAACGCTGTCATATCTCGACATCTTATATTAATTCTATATATTTCATAACTGCGGATTCGACATATTACGTAAACTGAAACTGAAACTGTTTTTATTTTATTTAACGCCTAATTTTACACAAAGTATTCAATAGTGTTGTACATGTATAATATAAAAAGCTTTAAAAGAATAAACAATACATTATATACATGCACACACACTTTTCATATACTAAACTAAAAACATGTACATTAAAACTGTCTAAACAATTGTGTTTTCAATTTGGCTTTAAAAGTATGTAAAGATTTGAACTGTCTTATTTCAGCCGGTAAACTGTTCCACAGTCTCAGACCAATGGTTCCGAAACTTCTATCACTGAAAGTTTTACACCTGTTAAAAGGAACAATGTAGAAACTCTCAGAAGATTGAGCGGAGCGCAACTTTTTATTTGGTACCTGTTTCGTTAAAAGTTCTGTTAAATACAATGGCACTTCGCCCACATGACACTTATACACGAAGGTCAATAATTTAAATGATATTCTAGAATCGATAGGTAACCAATGTAGGTCAATGAGAGAATCCCTAGAGCTGTCAAATTTCTTACGATTTAATACCAGTTTCGCACCCATGTTTTGGATTCTTTGCATTTTACATGTTTCAGTCTGTGCTATGCTGTATAAAATCACATTACAATAGTCCAAATGAGAAATTACTAAAGATAAAACCAACATTTCTGTAGCTTACTTTGTCAAATATTTGCGAATACTTTTAATCCTAAGATAATTGATCATAGCTGTTCGGCATTTCCTTTTTATATGCTCCTTAAAATTGAGAGTTTCATTCAAATATGCACCTAAGTATCTTATATAACGTTCTGGTTCAATTTCATCACCATTAATGTTAATAACTTTTGTGCTACATTTATCCAGTTGCCTCCTGCTGCCAAATAAAATGATTTCGGTCTTTGATGTGTTCATTTTCAGTTTATTTGCATTCATCCAATCGTTAATGATTTCAGCACATTTTTCAAGTACTGTACTTACAATGGCAAATCGCGAGAATAGAATGAGAAGCGCTAGTTGTTGGGTCGTTCGGTTGGTGTATTTGGGTTTTTGTGACATGAGAAACATTTTGATACTCTTGGTGCAATGTGAAGATAACAAACAGTGATCAATCTCATAACTCCTATAAGCAATACAAAATAGATAGTTGGGCAAACACGGACCCCTGGACACACCAGAGGTGGGAGCAGGTGCCTAGGAGGAGTAAGCATCCCCTGTTGACCGGTCACACCCACCGTGAGCCCCATATCCTGATCAGGTAAACGGAGTTATCCGCAGTCAAAAGCCGTTATGGCTTAACAATAAGTATGAAACACGTCAGACAGTATTTGACCCAATGATAGGTTGTATTGACGAACTAGATATGGTTATAACGACCATAGAATTTGCGAAATGCTGACTTCAATCGAGACTGTTGAAACCCAACAACTTGTTTGTCAGTAGCTTACCTCGATTTAAAAACCGACTATACGAAGAACAAACTCTTGCGTATCGAATCAGTTGAGATATATAAACACCATAATGCAGGTGATAATGGAATATTGCTACATGAATATGGGAAGTTGACGATGGAGAAGCTGAAATCATCCCGTTTGTCATACAGTTGAGTTGTCAGTTGCCGTTAATGTCTACTTTCAATTAAATATCTAAATATAAAGCATAAGTGGACGACTCTGTGGTGTTCTTTATTTTGAGCTCACATGGATATATCAAATCGACATAGGAATGAAAGTTATTATTGTTAATAGACAAAACGTCATCGATATATCTAAATGTCTAATTGAAGGCCACAGCGAGAAATGTTTTCTTCGAACGTAAAAGTTTTTGAATAAATTCTGCTTCATATGAATATAGAAACAGGTCAGCTAACAAAGGAGCACAATTCGTGCCCATGGGAATTCCAACAGACTGTTGGAAGACCTGATAACCAAAGACCACGAATATATTGTCAATGAGGAACTTTTTATTTCAACTTCAGAGTACTTGAGCGTGGAATCAGTGGTGTTTAACAAATTCAGTTTTTGAATGACTGATCACTAGATATGAATATTTCCGTTTTCCATTTTTGTTGAAGAAGCAACTGTCTATGATGTCACAAAGTCTAGTCTTTAATTCATCGTGAGGAATGGTCGTGTATAGTGTTGAAAAGTCATAGGTTTTAATGTTATTGATTTGGGGAAATTTCTGCGATTTCAAGTTTACTAAAAGTTCTTTAGCCTACTTAAACCTTTGATACTCTATATAAAAAATCTTAATGACTAAATATTTCTAGGTCAGAATTTGTCTAGAAGATTTGATTAAGCGAAACCTTAATGTAGATACCTGTCCAGAAATATTAATGTGACCATGAAACCCTGTATCGTGATTCGTCCATCAGGTGATAAGTTCTTACCTTTCTACAAACAGTGCCACTACCAGAGCAGTAACTCCCTTAGTTGTGGAGCATATGATGGACAATGTGTTCTCTGTCCAGGGTCTTTTAGTGTACACATCTGCGAATCCTCCCCAAATGTCTACAACAGGCTCTCCCTCGTGGAAAATTGACAAAGATGCTCCCACCTCGACTCCTGTGTGTAAGTTCTCCCTAGTAAGACAAACGAATTAGTTTAACGTAAAAATCTTTTCAAATAGAAGCATCATTTTTCACTTTTGATAGAGTATACATTCAGAGATGTTCTATATCCTAAAATATTAGTTGTGGATGGTTTTAAAGCTACATATGTATCTCGTTGGGAATTATTTGACGTATGAAGAAAAGATTCTCATTCTCTGAAACTTTACTGAGACAAAACTTTCAATATCCCAGAATTTAGACCTAAAGTCCAATTGAAGTTTAGCGATATATTTGGGTTTGAAATACATGTACATGAAATCTGTACGATGAACTGTCTGCTACCGTAACAATCATGTCGAACATAGTTACAAATTATTATAAACAAAAGGTCCACATAAAATTATAGGGACAACTGCACTTCACCGGTACGTGCAATTATCATAGAAATAACACGTGCTCTTCCTATATTACATAGAGTCAAGCGTCAGCGTGACGATTTCGCTAAAATTGCAATGAAATGTAAAAATAACTATTTTTAATTCCTCGTCAATTTTTTTATGCAAATAAACTTCGTAAAGTAAAATTGAAAATTTTTTCAAAACAAACCTTTCGCTTTCATTCCATCAGCGACATTCCAAAGTCATGACGTTGTTAAGCATGTACGTAACTTGTTTTAATGTTGTGATTTGTCAAAAGATAAGTGACGTAAAATTGAAGTTTGACACTGCGGAAAATATAAACAGTGAACCAGCTGATCCATTTTCATCATGAAATTCGTTTACGACGATTTTATTGAGATTGATTGGTTGCAAAATTGTGGACTTCGGGGAAATTTTAGCGGTAGATTGCAATGATTGAAATGTTAAATTAGTGGCAATCTAGGCTTAATTGAAATTAGATGTTAGATCCGCTCACATACTCGCTACACAAACATTTAACCCATAGAGGGTCACGTCAGAGGTAACATTTGCATGAAAAATTAACCAATTGCTACAAAGGCGTAAGTGTCATCGGCATCCAATGAGAATCCTCATTATATACATATATACTGTATTTGGTTACTTATTAATAAATGAGTGATTAAAAACGCTTTCAAGATATTTGATCTCGAGGCTTTGAAAAATGAACAAGAACAAATACTTAAATGTCTTCTTTGTTGCAGTATATATATGTACATGAAAATATTCCCTGATGTCGCCATAGTTTAAGATTTAAACAAAAACCCACAATAAACAAGTCACAATCGTGGTTGCTGCCATTTCTTTTCTCTTCCTTACGTATACAATACATGGAATTATGGGATAATACCCCATCGATATGAAGCGGGACATTTGATTGGCTGTTGCAAATTCGACCTCTGACGCGACCCTCTATGAGATGTTATTAGATTTTTGTGTAGCGAGTATGTGAGCGGATCTAGTGAATTAGTTGAGGACAAATCTTACAGCAAGTACGATGTTGTTTGGACATGCAGCATTAAGAAAAAAGAAGCTCCTTGGGGACTTCATTTCATGGGAAATGAGATCATTCATGAGAAATGGAAGTGACCACACTATTATCCAACGAATTTACACTTGTCTAAAAAGACAACCATTGGTCAATTTAATAGGTATAAAAAATGCTGACCGACTAATTTTATTGTGTATTTATTTGACGACCAAGTTAAGGTTTTTTTTTTTTCATTCTAGTGATTATTGGGGTCGGCCGCCCCCAAGCCCAGCTAAATTACGCTATAATACGCAACTAAACTTGGCTCATTTTTTCTTGATAAAAATCTGCTTGCTGCTTCAATAACAAACAAACAATAACATTTAAAGTTATTGATTATTGGGCCTCCCCAAACCTTGCTTAATTTTGTTAAAACGCTACTAGTCTTCCTTTTTCTCAATCAAACTCTGCTTGCCGTTTTCATAACAAACAAAATGGCGGCGCCCATGGCAGTTGGTACGTTGCTATTTTTTTTTTTACTCCGCCCCACCACACGCGCGGATCTAAAATCAAAATGGCGGCTGTACCGGTGAAGTGCAGATTGTCCCAAAACTTACCTGAATTTGTCCACCACGTCCTTAAAATCAGGATGGAAATGTCCGCCAAATGGTACGTGCAGTTTTGGGCTGTTGTTCACTGTGTACACGTAAATAACAACAGACACAGCAACAACAAACGTTGATAGCTTTAAAAAGGCCATAGTGTAACGGCTTACACATACAACGGGATACCACGAGCACCTCTACCAACGCCGTTATTTAAATTTACACCACGACTGGCATTACCGGCGATGATTGCGAAATAAAGAAATCAATGTGTAGATTGTTTATTCATTAAAAGGCAGCTTTCTTACTCTACCTGATATTCAGTCTTACTCTTGGAGGGGAGAGGTTTGTTTAACTACGGCAATTATTTGTTTATTACATAATTATGCAAATATAGATATTGGGGTGACTGCTGTCCTCTACTTCAAGGCAGAACTGAAAACATTTTGTTATACACATTCATATCAACCCCCCTCCCCGATTTAGGAAATCGAAGGTAGGGAAAATTTAGGTTGGTTGTAAGTTTTTGACAAATTAAATTAATTATCTTCAGCATTGGTTGCAAGGACTGAATAGTTTTGCATTAAAATTGAAATGGGTGTAGAAAAATGAGTATATCACTCACAGAATAATTGCAATCCATATAAACTGCACACAATAATACAACACTATACGTAAATAGCTAACGTCAAAAAGCAAAACTGAAATTGAGGTTATAGATTGTTAAGACACTCTTACTGCAATTTACCTAGGAAGAGCTTAGCAGGATTTTATTCTATTTACATAAATATATACATATTTTCTGTATACCTAAGAAATATCTGTGAAAAAGTCTGATGCATTTTCAGGAAAACTTAAAGCACCAATACTTTTTATACCAAATTAATTCATCAGCAAATGTGAATCATTACTACGGATGTGTTCTGCATTACACGCAGGAAGTTAGAGTTATGCAGTAAGTTTGCTAAGAAGTACCATGTAGAAGATACTGTTGACACATGGGAAGTGAATTAGTTGACTTCCCACATGTATTGAAATATACAGGGTTTTCTGATCAGAAAGTAAAACAATGTTACACCACTGTATCTGCATCATTTTTATATTTTTGAATATTAAACAATATGAGTGGACACTCTCCACAGTATGACTGTATATTAGGGATATCAATTTTACTTGGATAGCCCAGTCGAATATTCGGAGGCTTTAGTCGAGCGATAGTCAATTAATTGCATATAGCTAAAACAATGTGATGCAATATTATGACAGACAGGTTAGGTTTATTTATATTCAAGTACGCTAGCATGAAAATTACATCAACATGCAATTTAAAACAGAAATTCATTTGAATATGTTCTTTGGAATATTTTTCCATCTAATGTAGTAGTTTTGGGTGGGTGCTTTGTGAAGATAAACCAGAATGGTCTCTACCACGACTTGTGCTTTTACTGTCGTCAAACAGCACATAATGTCCAGAATGAAGTCCTCAAACCGCACATAATGTCCAGAATGAAAAGGAATGGAAAGGAAAGGAACTCGTAAATTGTGAGAATTTGTTTCTGATCTTTTTGTATAATGAACACATATATCACAATTATATTCAAATCAATGATAATGAAATTAAACGTATATCAATATCTTTAAAAAAGTAAGACAGAGCATTAGGATTATTAGAGCTATTCTCCCATAGGATTTGCATTTGATAACAAAACTTTTTCTATTAAACATAATAATGTTGAAACATTGTTGTTCGTTATTTTCACTTTTTCATACATGTAATTATGCACAGAGAGTCCCCACAAATATACGTACATCTTTAAGATATAAATTGTTTTGTTTGTTGTTGCTTTTTGTTTTCATTTCTTGTTTTTATTCATTTGTTATACATCCCTTTCCAGATCTCCTCATCTATCTAGAGTCGTCACAAGTTTTAGGTGAAGTGCTAAATATTTACTTAAAGCTGACATGAATTAATAAATACGTACACCTTCCTCATCTTATCCGCCATATTTCTCTCAGGTAGCCTAATTTACTCTACCCGTATATACCCCAAATGTGATTGTTACACCTGGGTGATTTTTCTATGTGGACTCGACCAGTGCACATCTCCGATAGTAATGTATAGGGAATGGGAAACAAATAAAATCACATTTTAAAACATTATGCTTTGCTCAAAATTAGAAAATATTTATTGTATACCAATGCAACATTCCGAAAGTTTAGATAATCTAGGGAAAAAAATGCAAAAAAAGCTTTTCTTGCATACTTGCAAGTGCATGCAAGTATTTGCAGTTTCTTATGAAATAAATGCGGAGAAATCATTTGCCTATTATATACTGATAGAATGGAATAAACAAAGAGCATAAAATACATTATTTATATCAATTCTTGCAAAATACAGGTACATGCCATATGCATAATATGTAATGCGCATGGCATATTCGAAGAAGAAAAAAACGTATCAAATACCTATGTCTATTCAACAGGTATCGGAGATGTGCACTTACCGAAAATATTAGATTCTCTTTATTCTGATAAATCCACGAAACAAAATGATAAACTCCATTTGTATCTCGTTAGAACTTTACAACACGTTGTCATTCCATTATACAGACTGCGACACACTTCACCCGTGCCAAACAGGGTGTCTTCAATCAGGGGAGATGTCAGAGTCGAAAAATTTTCCTGTATTGAATGCTTGTCTGGTCGAGGTTTTGCAGTTTATAGGGAATCTAATCATATACACTGAGCATCTGGTAATTGGATATATTGCGTGCTCAATTCAAAATTTATCGATGATCATAATTATACAAACTTGGATATACAAATAAGGGAATAATGATCGAAAATATACAACTGTGTGAAAATGCGTGTATAACATTTGCAATCCATAATAAACAGTTGATTACACATAGACACATATAAAAGGAAATGTATAAAGGAAAATATAGTTTTGTTGTCTCTTTGGGGACCGCATAATTATTTACAGTCTCTGTATGTCCATATTCATTGATTGAACAAGAGAGAGAGAGAGAGAGAGAGAGAGAGAGAGAGAGACTGTCCTACTTCGATGTACAATATATCATTTCACAGAAGGAAAGAAAATTGATCATTGATATAATGGTAAGCTTACAAGCATTAAAAATTTCCAGCTATTTAAAAAATTGTGATTGACAATATATTAAAAACTTACAGGAGTTGATGCTTATAGTTGGATTCATTCTAACAAAAAAAAATATTAGTTTAAACTGTGCATGTAGAAAATACTGACTTTGTATGTTAGAATAACGAAAAAAAGTAAATTGTCAAAAAAGTGGGGAGAGCAGACCAGCCCAGCCTCCCTGCCCACTCCAACCCACTTCAACCAAGCCTGAAACAACATATCAATTCGTGTTAAAAAAGGTGAATATCTGCATTTCATTAAATTCCAAAGGAGCTCAAATTTATGTGTTCCCCTATTAATTATTTTGTATGCAAGATTCGTTCCCGAATTTAGAATCATGCTTTCAGTCAGAGCAGATATGAATTCATTTTGAAGTGCATCTAGTTTGAATGCAAATGTGGGGTTCCTTCTTTTAATTTCATCAGACTGATTCGAAACCCCTCTCCCAAACTATGCACCTTTGTTTTTATTGATATCTAAATCGGCATATGAATCCGGATATAAATTATATAATGTTTTTTCGTGATCATATAGATATCGATACTAGAAAATGTTTATACTCTTGCCTTTTGCATATCCTACTAATGCATTACAGTAGATTGACACTATCATATCAAATAAAACCTCAACACGAATTTTACTGATTTATGAATACTAACATCTTATCGAATACATTTGAATTTGAACTTTCGACAAAAATTTTCAGAATATATCCATTGTGCCAGATCTACGAAATGAAAATATTCATGAATAAATTACACTCAAGCCTGAAAGCAATTATTATGACATGTTACAGAAACGTTAAAACATACATATGCTATAGTCCTGCAATGCATGCATGCGATTTTTCTGAAGACATGTATTTATGTATTCGTGAATGAAGTTCCTACGCTTAAAACTATCTTGGCCTTTATGCATTTTGTTTTGTGATATTGGTTTACCATTCCTTACACTGCGTAAACGAAGGAAAACTTGGTAAAGGGTGCAATTCTACACCATACAATTAGTGTGCATGCATGTGTTGCAAAGCAAAATGTACATGTAATAACCAGACATGTATCGTCATTTTTCATGGGGCAACAGGAGAAAAAAATGGAAAATTGGATTCTTCAGAATTTCTTGCCATTCAAAATAATAATTAAAAAAGATGAACGAAATCAGCAATAATATAAAACAAAAAACCCAAACAAACCAAGATGTTTTATCCTATGTTCAAATCCTAATGTAGGAGAGTCTTCTTTTACTTTGATTGCTTCAATAATTCCCCCTACACTTCATTTTCTTCCATCGTTGGGGGTGGGATGGGGTGGTTAGAGTCTTCTACTATGAGCGCCTCATAATATCTTCATATTCTTAATTGGTGGTGGTGTGTGCCTTCTACTATTATATCAGAACTTTCAAGTTGGGGAGAGGGGGTCACCCAATATATCTTTTATTAGCCGAGTTGCAACGAAGTTGAACTCGGCTATTGGTTTGGTGATGCGGGCGGGCGGGCGCGGGCTGTTGGGCGTCAACAATTGGTTTCCGGATGATAACTCGAAAAGTTTACAATCTAATCAAATGAAACTTTGATATAGTGTTGGGTACCAGGCAAGGAAGACCCCTTTTGATTTTGGAGAAAAGGGGTCAAAGGTCAAGGACCGAATATAGAATGAAAATTTCAGAAATATTTTGTTTCCGGATGATAACTCAGAAAGTGTAAATCCGAATCAAATGATATTTTAAGATATTGTTGTGTACCAGGTAAGGAAGACTTCTATTGATTTTGGAGAAAATAGGTCAAAGGTCAAGGTCACAGTGACCGAAAATATATTTAAAATTCCAAACAAATTTGGTTTCCGGAGGATAACTCGAAAATTTTTAATTGGAATCAAATGAAACTTGGATATATTGTTGGATACCAGCAAAGCAAGGCCTCTATTGATTTTGGAGAACAAAGGTCAAAGTCACAGTGACCGAATATAGATTGAAAACTTCAGACAAATATGGTTTCTGGACAGTAACTTGAAAAGTTTAAAACTGAAATTAGTTCTTCACAATTATAAATATACCACGTCATTCCTGGCTTTACAATGTATCCCATGAAACTCGGCTCATGCAACCCTGGGTGCATATACTGATTTTTTGCATTACAAAATAACAAAAAATGGATATTGTTATCAAAGGTGGGGGACAGACACTCTTGTCCCCTCCCCTTGATTCTATTTGCTTGATAACGACGCATGGTATGATAAATTCAATTATTACATTTTGCATTTGTACAATTTGCGTCGAGTTCAACGCAGAATGTAATAACGCAAAATGGCATAGATATATATAAGATCTATTGAGCGTCAAATTAGCATAAAATGAAGTAATTGAAAATAACATATTTAAAGATATGTTTAATTTTTAATTATTACGTGCTTTAAATGAATCAAATAAATCTGTATTATCAATTAATGAGAGCAATATTGAGTTACTGTTCTCTTATATTGAATTAACGATATCATTTCTTAATAAGAGCGCAATTATTACAAGATCATCGTTTGAATCTCTCTCTCTCTCTCTCTCTCTCTCTCTCTCTCTCTCTCTCTCTCTCTCTCTCATCCCATACACTCGTACAGTGTATACGCAAATTATCTATGCACAAACAATTTAGGTACCTAAATGATTTTCCTGATTTATAAATCTGCAATACTCTGACCAGTACATCATACGGTATAAGGATTCATGCACAATACAGGGTAAATATTCTACTCTGATACTTCCCCTGATTGAAGATAGCTGATCGGCACGGGCTAAGTGTGTCGCAGTCTGTACAATGGACAATGTTGTTTACTGTTCGAATACAAATGGAGTGTATCGTTTTGTTTCATGGATTATGCTAATAAAGGGAGTTTTATTACTACTTTGAGTATTTTCGACAAGTGTACACGTACATCTTCGGTCCTTTACAGATTTTACGAGTAGACCCAGGTAAATAGTCGTCCGCATTCGATGCTTTTTCATGGAGAGCATACATGACCATGTCTTCTTTATACGTACAGTAGCATTTATGTATTTGCATTTTGCTTGAAATAAGTGTGAATGGTATAGATTTTATACCCTTTGCTTATTCCATTTCATCAATAGATATAGATGAAATATTTCTCCGCGTTTTTGTATAGTTTTGACATATTTATTGCAAATGTACGCACATTCACGTAAAGAAAAGGCATTCTATATTTATTTATCCAAAGCTTTTAGAATGATTTACTACTGTACGATATGTTTATTGTAATTTTGAGCACTGCATGGTGTTTCAAAACGTGATTTCATTTCTTCTTGATGTCCTATCAATTAGTATCGTCGATGTACGTGTTACCCGTCGAAGCTACCCGCACAGGTAAATCGGAGACACTGAAGTGAAGTGAAGCGTAGCAAAACTCGTCCCCTTATATACCATGCGAACCCTGATACATATAACAATAGAATATCCAACTAATATGGCGGATTAGCAAAGAAATATGGCGGACATATAGAATTTTATTATATTTATTAATTCATGTCAGCTTTAAGCATGGTGTACAAGTCCGTAACAGTGAGAGTTCTTTATCGTGCCAAAGGTGACACGATACCTCCATTTTTCAGGCCCTATACAAAAGACTCCTGACTCTCACTTTTAATACTGGACGCTTGGCGAGGAAACAGTCACTGTCTACATTAAACATCTCAGGTTTGACGCTACGTCGGGATCGAAAATCTAACCCGTGAACTCCCGACTGCGAACCGAGGCTCTAACCACGTGGCTACCGAGATTATTACACTCTTCATATACATGAAGTAGAGCTATAATTAGTATACATCTACGGTGCTTACATGGAATGAAGTAGACCAAATGGAGTTTAATGGGAATAAATCTCTATTAAGGCATTCAATGTCTAAGAAAGGATAATAAACAATTTTCATGGATTTAAGGAAGTTAGCATATGGAGAAATTCTGAATATTCATTAAGCATGTAACTTTATCATAATTTTTTTAACGCGTACATTTAATGGCAATTCGTGGTGTAAAAATTCATTTTAAAAATTGAAAAGTTTTGACAACACAATATTTGAAACACAAGATGAATTACATAAATGTTGGTTTTCCGAAATCATTTAAACATTTTGTAGGTATCCCTTTAGAGGGCCTCATGACGTCAGTACAAGTGTCAAGGACAGAAAACATGACATTTCTATTCATATGATGAATACATGGGCATGACTGCATTTTCTAAACTTAATTTTCCCCGTAGATGTCACTTTGCAGAAATGCTACAAATGCCGAAAACGGTGGTTTTGATTAAAAAACGAACCTTTTTGAAAAATAATTCAATAAATTCGATTCAAAACTTTGACTGTAAAATGGAACTCCGAATGTTGTATCAGTTACATTGAAAGTTGTTTCATTGAAAAGATACGAACATGAAGAATGGAGTATGATGCTGGAAACGTGTGTTTATGCAGAGGTTAGTTTACAATCGTGATTTTACATATTTTTCTCTATTAATTTCATTACGTAATGACTGATAGTTCGAATTCCAAGATGGCGGCATGCAAATTAGCCAAATGGTAAGAATTTCTCCATATGGCTCCTGAGCTTTTGAGCACAATTGCGCAGGGAGCTATAACTAGGTATTTACTGGTTCAATATTGGTTCCATTGGTGAAAACATATTAGTTCAAATGTTGTACTTTATTGAATTTGCTTGATATATTTTTCCAAACAGAACACCGATTCTTGAAAATGTTTAAATTAATTTACTTGAAATTTTGTATAAAAATTCAGTATTGTGGCCAATAATTTAAAAATTTGATCTCTAACTCCCACTTTTTAAAGTTCCATTTTAAATTTTAAAACAAGACCTTGAAAATAATGTGAAATTTTAGAAATTGACATTACTCTTGATATGTCCTTTTAAACTCTCATTTGATATCAAGTGCAAAAACGTCATTATTCATTTCCATTACTTGTATTAAACCTTTTCTTTATTTGTATTGTTGTAAGGCATCATTATTGTTCTGTTTTATGTAATGATTGATTTGTGTTGCTTATGTTGTGTTGACACCAAAAGACAAATCAAGTTTAATTGAATAAATCTCGAGTCAATTTAAAGTGCAAAAAGGTCATGTTTAGAATATTGTGGCTCAATAACAAGCATTGTCACTCCAGTTTTTCTTTTTAATTTTCTGATTCTCCTTCAATGTAGAAATCAAAAATACACTTTCCCCAAAAAATTGACATTTCTCCAAATTTCAGATGCGAACCTCTTTAAGAGCCGTTTCTTCCGAACATGTTGTAAGAGTGTGATGAATAGGTTAGGAAGTAATGTATAACTCTGGGGATATGATATACTGGTTGCACTGATCATCCACAATTGTGTAAATTAGATTGTCTGATTGATATATATCGATAAGGAAAGTTTTGCTGCATGTATGATGTTCCTTGAAAAGGATCGCCGCAGTTTGCACTGGTGTTTGTGAGAGTTGTAGATAAAGGCGATACTGTTTCTGCGTCCGACTCCATGGTTCGTAATGTAGAAGAATCACACGCTTTCTCCCCGCCATATAAGCTTGGAGTCGCTGACGAAACTTTGTCGAGATGTAATGCTAAAGGGTGACTACGACTTCAACAAGCTGTACATTGCATTTTCACTTGATTGTCATTTGCTACATGATGAGTTGAGATGTAACATCTTGTACAAATGTTTTTACTTTGTAGAAAGTTTTTTTCTCGTTACGACCAAGTTTTAGCACAAAACGATTTACAGTCATCAATACAGTGGCTTGCCTTATGATAAGGATGACGAACAACACTGTTGTTGTTGTGGTCACAGCTGTATGTATATGCGACAATGTATAACGAAAAGGTATTGAGCAATTTTGAAATCAACATCAATGTTTATTGTTTGAATACTGATGAAAGTGAAATAGACGAATTTCACATCACTGGTAATTGATTAGAAGCTGATCTTTTTGCATTTGGTACTTTTTAAAAGAGTTATCTGACCTTTGTAAAGACAAGAAAAATAAAATTTTCTGAAAATGTGTGTTGTAAATGATTAATTTTATTTCATATTTTCATAAAGAGAACGTGTATGTAACTTTCTAAAAAGAGATTTGTATGAAAATATAATTTCTTTTAAAATTATTTCTCACAGTCTTCAATGTAAAATTCTAGGTAAATCATCAAGCAGTAAACAAAATTTGGAACGTTTCTACGGTGGATTATTTTTATTTGATGAAAATGATACAATGATTACAAAAATCCCATTTACTAAATATGAAATATGGTTGTTATACACTGAATACCTTGATATGGTTGAAATTTGAAAGTTCGACAACTATCTGTTTATTTTCAATCGTTTAATCGAATATTCCAAACCGATAATATATACAACAGGTCGGTACGCATAATGTCATTCATCTACTGAATATTCAATTTGGATATGTCCATTCATCTTACAAACTGATTGCTTTCCTACCTATTGCGTGCACCCATGCCCACATTGCAACTTTTGATCAAGTTATAAAATCATAACACTCTTTTTAGAAATTAAAGTTTCCCTTTTCTTTTGTTTTCGAGATATTTCTGTAGGCACTTGTAGTATGTTTCTCTATACTCCTTGACCTCTGGGTAAAAAACTACTGTTCTCAATTCTTTTAATCTGGAAGTGACATAACCAAACCCTGTCCTCCTTTTAGTATCAGCGTATGCTATTTGACCTCCATATCCTGGATGTCCAAACCCAATCTAATGTGAAAAAGGATAAAAATGCTACTTTTCACAATTGTAAAGATAGCAATTAACATTAGCAGTAAGAGATACCTGAAAATACGTACCAGTTGTCCATTTTCTGTCATAACCATGACTCCACGTCCAAACTGTTCATTTAGCAATCCATCGACACTTTTTCCGAAGGTAAGCGGTTCCTCTAAAACCTTAATCGCCTTCTCTGATAGAAGAATTCCTTTGTCAGTTTTCCCGCCATTGGCGATGATTCCAAAAAGCTTGGCCAGGTTTCTAGCGTTACTGTATCCATTCATCGAAGACTGGGGGATTTTGTTGTACTCCGGGTTATTGAATGATATATCCTAAATATATATAAAAAATTCTTTTCTGCTTGACGTTTATGAAGATATTATTTTTAAAAAAAAAATAGAAATATGTTTTAATGGCATACATTGTAATTATCTAATATGACATCAAAATTTAGAAAATTTTTAGACTGATGAGCCAGAATGCATCATTAGATGGAATTCACAAATTCAAATTGGGGCAGATGTACCGATGGGAGTCTATCTGTTCCAGATCTTGCTCCTTTCATAAAAATTGATTCAGCGTCAAATAATCTATAAATTATCCGGAGCGGTTCAAAATCCAGCGACGACATAGCTTTCCACAGAATGGAATAAAGTGACATTGGTTCATGTCTAGCCATTCTGTAGTACAAGTTGTTTGGAAGACCATGGTATAGTTCTATCCCTAAAACACAAAAATTATAAAGTGAGGAAAATGCAAGTTGTCGCACAAGTATGGTAAAGCCCCTCAATCTTTCGATGATATGTGGTGTTTTAGAGAGAGAGAGAGAGAGAGAGAGAGAGAGAGAGAGAGAGAGAATTCAAAATGAACTTGTAGGTGGAGCATGTGGTATAAGATATTCATACACTGGATCACAAACCAAATTTATCTCCTATTTCGTCTTTAAATATTTGATCCACCCGTCTGTGTTTCGGATCCGCCTTCGTTAATAGGGAGTCAACAAACAACCCATACGTGATGGAGTGGTAGGCGTAACCAGTTCCTAGAAAAGAATTCACAACATCATGACTTTTTAAATTGTTAATTATTTTATGTTTTAATCATTACAGATAAACTCAATTTTAACACAATGTAATGATATCGTTTATCCTCTATGTGGATATATCAAATGAACTTTACTTGTTTTGTTATTTCTACTCTGATCTTATTAACATTCATATGTACCGGGCTTCCAGTATGGCGTCTGTCGTTCTAAAAACTTGTAAACTTTTTCAGGATCGTCAACAATCCACTGTATCGGAAATGTTCCATTTGTGATAGACAAACCTCCCTTTCCAAATAGTCAAAATTCGGAAGATCTAAGTCAAACAATGCAACGTCGACACCTGCTTTCAGTGTCTGTCAATGCTGTATATGATTTTATAGAATTGTTCATTATATAAAAATAACAAGACAACACTTGACCACAACGCTGAAGTGTGCGAGTGCTTTCAACAAATCACAAATAATTTAAGAATTTTTGAAAGGACTGGAATAGAGATGAGGCCTTTTATGGGGGGGGATGCAAGGTGAAGATAACGAACAGTGATTAATCTCATAACTCCTATAAGCAATACAAAATAGATAGTTGGGCAAACACGGACCACTGGACACACCAGAGGTGAGATCAGGTGCCTAGGAGGAGTAAGCATCCCCTGTTGACCGCTCACACCCGCCGTGAGCCCCATATCCTCATCAGGTAAACGGAGTTATCCGCAGTCAAATTCAGTGTGGCAAGAACGGCTTAACAATCGGTATGAAGCACGTCAGACAGCATTTGACCCAATGCGAGGTTGTATTGACGAACTAGATCGTTATAACGACCATAGAATTTGCAAAATGCTGACTTCAATCGAGACTGTTGAAATCCCTGTACCATCAACTTGTTTGTCAGTAGCTTACCTCGATTTAAAAAAAATGACTATACCCAGAACAAGCTCTTGCATATCGAATCAGTTGAGATATATAAACACCATATGCAGGTGATAATGGAATATTGCTACATAAATATGGGAAGTTGACGATGGAAAAGCTGAAATCATCCCGTTTGTCATACAATTGAGTTGTCAGTTTGCCGTTAATGTCTACTTTCAATAAAATATCTAAGTATGAAGCAGAAGTGGACGACTCTGTGGTGTCCTTTATTTCGAGCTCACAGGGATATAATCTCAAGAGTTTTCAAGATATTGTAGCGTTTTCAATTTAGACATTTTCAGTACAACCCATTAAAGTCGCTTTGTCACAAGAAACAAGAAAATATATGCTGGTGGGGATGTAGATGCTCATACAGGAATTTATGTTATATTCCAACCAAAACGCATTCTCACAAGCAACAGGAAAATACTAATTTTTTACTTCGCTAAATTGTTTTCATTAAAACAAATCCCGGGACTATGATTTGAACAACTGAGTTGTATTCTATAATCATCAGGAACCTGTGTATACAGCATAGGAATTAATGACCCAGCTCTACTGGAAAATGCCACAATCTAATTTTCTTATTTCTTAATTATATTTCCCTTGAAGAGGTTGAGACCCCTCTTTTGCACAATTTCAATCCCTTTTGCCCAAGATACTTTATGCTGAAATTGGTCAGGTGGTTCTTGAGAAAATGTTTAAAGCATTGATAGTAAAGCATTGATTTATTTTTTCATGATTTGCGTTATCTTTCCTTGAAATAAGGCGTGGTCTTTCATCTTAACAAACCTGAACCCCTTTTTTATCCTAGGGCGTGTTATGCAAAGGATGACTAGAAATGGTCATGTAAAAGACTTGAAAATGCCACTGATTAAAAAGTATTTATGAAAAGGGGAAGATATAGAACAATGATCAATGTCGGAACTCCTCTAAAGAATACAAAATTAAGAATAGGACAAACACAGACCCCTGGATACACCAGAGGTGGGGTCAGTTGCCAAGAAGAATTAAGCATCCCATCCTTCGTGGAGAGTAAACGACAACGCCGCTGACGAGGACGGACAAGTTTTGATGAGAAAATCTGAAGTGACCATTAGTTTCAGGTACATGTAAACTAAAAGATACCTGATGACTTAGTAACAATTCCACTGTGATTTCTTCTTTGCCATTATTTCCAAATTCTGGCCAATAATACGCCACAGGCTTTTTGTAATCTAACCATCCCCTGCAATACAAAGATTATACTGCATGTATATGTGTGCTTGTGGACAGCCTATGATATGAAATGTGTTCTCTTATAGCTTAAATATGTCCTTAACAGTTGCTTCGATCTTTGTCTTGATTTCTTCTGTTTGAACTTATGGATTTATGATTGATTATGTAAAAGTTATACGGTACCAATTTTGATGCACCAGATGCGCATTTTGACAAATAATGTCTCAAGCCGAAATTTTGGAAATTCGAAATGACAAAAAACTTGTAAGAGCTAAAAGGAAAACTAGAGTGCCAAAAAAAAATGGAGACAAATTCCTCCAAGGATCAGAGCTATGCATGAGGGAGATATCATCTTTAATTTAGTCTCGTGCAACCAAACCCTCTGCCTTTTCCGTAAATATCCGAAGAGCAGAGAGTCTGGTAATGATACACGATAACGTTTGTAACGTCAGAACCAGGCTTACCAGAATTTCGGTATTTAATTTAATTGGTTGATTCAACACACCTTCAAAATAACGACTACCGAAGAAATTTGTAATAGATTGAATTTGCTGTTTAAGCTTAAGGATTTACAACTAGAGTGTTTATAAAACTTTTGTAAAAGGAAAGGATTTATTTGCTGTTCTACCGACGGGAAATGGTAAAACCGTTTTATCAAAATTACTTTAGGAGGCAAAAGTGAAAGTACAATTTCCAGCTGACAAAGAGCGTAATTTTTTTATTGTACAGGTAGTAATGATTTTCCCATTAGTATCGTTAATGAAGGATCAACTAATTAGCATCAAATTTCGGAATTGACTGTTTATGTCAGAGAGAATCCAACGGAAACTAAATTAGCGCTCCCTAGCGGTAACAGTTATCATCGCGTGTCTTTACCAGACTCTCTGCTCGTCGGAGATTTACGGAGACAGCCGAGAGTCTGGTTGAACGAGACTATCCTTAATTTTGAAATGAATTTCTAAATTTTAACATTGCAATTAAATATAGATCCGTATTTTCAAGCTAGTAACGAAGTACTTAGCTAATGGGTTGTAGAGACCCTCGGATACTAACAATCCACCAGCAGAGGCTATCTTTTTTGGATAAATTTAGCTATATAACATACATGTAACAGCCTGTGATATGATTGTTGTCTTAGATCGTCATCACAAAATTATCGCACATGTCAACATACTGTACCTCAATTCACTTAACCTGGCCTAATCAGTGTTAATGTGAGGTTTATTCCATGTGCCCGTTTGTAATTTAATCAAGTGCATTCAGATAAGAATGATCAAACATCCAATATTCATCCCTTTAATACAAGCAATTCCCCGAATTTGAAATGTCCATCTCAAAAATGAGCTCTATCTTTCTCTGACCAACAGAGAGAAAATAATTATTTGAAACATCGACCGGAATTTTCGTGTAACCATACATGTATCTATCGACAAACGGTGTTGCTATCAGAGTGATAATTCCTTTGTTTGTGTAAGGTTCCGCCCAGTCAAACTGGCTTAAGAATACCTTCTACAATGTTCTATCCCAGTTCCCTACAATGTTCTAACCCAATTTCTTACAATGTTCTATCCCAGTTTCCTACAATGTTCTATCTCATTTTTTCTAACAATATTCTAGTCCGATTTCTAACAAATGTCCTATCCCAATTTCTTACAATGTTCTATCCATGTTTCCCACAATATTCTAGTGCAGTTTCTAACAAAGGTTTAGTACAATTTCTAACAATATTCTAACCCAGTTTCTAACAATGTTCTACTCAAGTTTCCTACAATATTCTAGTCCACTTCCCTACAATGTTCTAACACAATGTCTTACGATCTTCTAGCTGAGTTTCCTGCGATGTCCTAGTCCATTGCACAGGCCTCTTTATCATTGTTGTATACATCAACTTTTTCATTTTAAGTTTATTCATATATCACAGAAACGACAGTAAACTCTAACACTAATTTTGCAATTCATGAAAATTGCATCGAAGCAATGCTCACGTGTCCATATTTTCCAAATAGCTTAGACACAAGTAATGCTTGGTATCTTCTCTTTATACGCTAATGAAGTATATGCCAGAGTCAGGTTTTTTTTCACACGAAGGTGTATACTAGTAATTGTTTACTTAAATAGAATTCTAAACATAGCTGTAAATGAATGTAAAAAATATATTACTTTTGTTTCCTTTGAAAATTATCTTTGACGTGTCTTTTATTAATGGTTAATGAAAAAGTTCCAAGCAATGTTTCCCTGTTGACGCATTTATGGAAACGTGCTCTTTTTCTAGTGAACTTAGAGGTTGACGTGTTTCTCCTTAATCAGTTATATCACAATCATCACTATTCTCCTTAATGAATTTTATCACAATCATTGTTGGGACATTGGGTTGGTGCATTGGCATTTTTCGTGACATGAGAAACATTTTGATACTCTTGGTGAAATAGCCTGCTAAAACTTTTGATACTCTATATGAAAAATCTTACTGACTAAATGTTTCTAGGTCAGAATTTGTTTTTGATTAAGCGAAACCTTAATGTAGGTACCTGTTCAGAAATACTAATGTGACCATGAAACCCTGTATCGTGATTCGTCCATCAGGTGATAAGTTCTTACCTTTCTACAAACAGTGCCACTACCAAAGCAGTAACTCCCTTAGTTGTGGAGAATATGATGGACAATGTGTTCTCTGTCCAGGGTCTTTTAGTGGTCACATCTGCGAATCCTCCCCAAATGTCTACAACAGGCTCTCCCTCGTGGAAAATTGACAGCGATGCTCCCACCTCGACTCCTGTGTTTAAGTTCTTCCTAGTAAGACAAAGTATGTTAAGACCTATACATTAGTTCAACGTAGAAATCGTTTAAAATAGAAGCATCGTTTTTCTGTATGGACACTTGTATACTTTCAGAGGTGTTCTATCATACAAATATTAGCTGTGGGTGGTTTAAAAGGCTATCTCAATGCTGGAAATTATGTGACATATGAGGAAAATATGATCGTTCTCTGAAACTACTGGGCCAAAACTTAAAATATCCCAACATTTAGATTTAAGGTCCGGTTGAAGTTTATCAATATCTTAGGTTTGAAATACAAAGGCCTGTATTTTAGTATAACAATCATATCGAACATTTTATAAATTATCATAAACAAGAGGCCCTCACAAAATCGGATCAAATCTCAGGGCTTAAACGTTTTCAATCAAAGAAGTCCGTGTGGCATTCAATTAGACTTTCCAAAACTTACCTGAATTTGTCCACCACGTCTTTAAAATCAGGATGGAAATGTCCACCAAATGGTACGTGCAGTTTCTGACTGTTCTTCACTGTGTACACGTAAATAACAACAGACACAGCAACAACAAACGACGATAGCTTTAAAAGGGCCATAGTGTAACGGCGTACACATACAATGGGTGTATACTTACAACGGAGTATCTCGCGCTTCGAGGAGATAACAGTAATAAAAGATAAAAAGTAATAACGAGATAAAAGGTCGTTATCTAAGGGTTACTGACTCAATATCGCGACATATACCCACTCGAGGTCGTTAAAGTAAATTTACGGTGGTCTTTAAAATATATGAAATTTATGTAAAGCATTGGATTGATTTATCTAATAAATGAATTCAGGTTTGGTTTGTAAGTCAATCATGGTTCTTCTAAAGTGACTGTTTGGTGGTTTGAATTTCATGCTCGGTTCGCCTTAGAGCTCAACGACCCCTATATTCTGTCAATAACCCATAAATAACGACTTTTTTATTTTATACCCATCAAGATAAAGAACTATTCAATTCAGGCAGTAGGTCAAATGTCTTGCGGCTGGTTGTGCTGTATATTGAAGTTTAATTTTAGGAAACAGCTCCTCTAGTTAAATTTAAAATACCCTAGCTATATATATATATATATAGTCGTTGTGGCAGAGTGGACTTACGCACTGGTTTGCTAGGCGGTGGGTGCCGCATGTCGCTGGTTCGACCCCGGGCTGGGGCGAAAATTTTCAGTACCTAGTTGTGATTATTTAGTGCTTTATATATATATATATATATATATATATATATATATATAAAAGCACAAAAACCCAACAACACCCTACTTTCTTAAAGTGTCGGATCTGAGAAGATACAAGGCCAGTAAAGAAATTTATAAAAGCACTGAAAAGGCCACGACACTGTTGGTTATTTAAAACTCAAGTTTTCGACGCAACCCGCGCCTTTATCAAGAGACATAAATTACATAAACAAATAACACACAAAAACGACAAGTATCGATAAACTACATTGGTGAGAAGAGTGATACACTATTGTACTGAGTGATAAAAATGGTGGTGGTTACGTTGTAAAGCGTGTTTACTGACTATGGTTTAGAGAGTTTGTACCATGGTCGGGTCGGGATGAAAATAAAATTATTCTTGAAAAATTACAGAAATCAGAAAAATTTAGAGGGAAATCTTACAAAACAATGTGATTATGGAATAAAATAGTGGGAAGATAATGATATGGAGTGATTAAGTTCAAAACAATATTAGGTAGTCCGTACCATTGATGATTCGGATATGGTGAACAGCGAAAAATAATGATTGCCAGAAGAACACGATTAAACAACAAACAGAGTCAATCAAAGGACACTGATCTAGCATTAAAATCAACAATCGAATAGGTGAATGGGAGAGAAGTCTAAGGAAAAAGATTCAATAATATTTTTATTTTTCAAGGTAATATATTTTTCAAGGTCAGACAAATTGAAGCCGCATTCTAGAAATTCTGATATCCCAACATAAAGAGCTATGCGAATCCGAATTTATGTTGATTTATAATAATGTTTTACTATAGTTTAGAGGTCTTAAGATGATATATTAATAAAATACTAGTCTTCAAGGTCAATACATTTTTTTCCTTATTATCATCCCCCCCCTTTTTTATTTTAAAATTTTAAAAATGAGAGGGAGAGAGGGAGAGAGAGAGAGAGAGAGAGAGAGAGCTATAAAATTTCATAATTGTAATGATTTCTTATGATGTTCTAACATAATTAGGAAGTATTGAAGGTCAAACAACAATCGCAATCCTGGGAATCCTCGCTATGGCTAAACAAGGAACTCAAGGTTAAATAAAGGAACTCAAGGTCAGAGCCTTGAAACCGGGGAAACGAATTGTATTTATATTAATCAAACAAAATAAGATATCTTATCGGGTGAATTTTGGCGATTAGGCTATGGAAACTGATTTTAACTAAGGATTTATCCTGGATTCATGCGCGTGAAATCATTCCAATTATTCATTCCACCTGGACGGAATGATTTCAAACGGTGCATCCAGGATTTTTCCGTGCTCTTTCTCTCTGCATCGGTCCATAATGGGTTATGATCAATATATATATATATATATATATATATATATATATATATATATATATATACACGATGTAAGGTGAAGATAACGAACAGTGATCAATCTCATAACTCCTACAAGCAATACAAAATAGATAGTTGGGCAAACACGGAACCCTGGACACACCAGAGGTGGGATCAGGTGTCTAGGAGGAGTAAGCATCCCCTGTTGACCGGTCACACCCGCCGTGAGCCCCATATCCTGATCAGGTAAACGGAGTTATCCGCAGTATGTATATATCTCGTAATTACGACTTTTTATCTTTTTATTACTTTTATCTCATTATTACAACTTTCCTAATTAAGACTTTCCATCTCGTTATGACTCTGTTCTTGAGTCGCAAGAATCATTGCGATTTCTAATTATGTTCATTACTTTTCATCTCGTTATTACGACATCTCTTTAATGCGTTTTCGATCGCAAAAACTGAAGCCACGTAAATTTTTTAAGAGTTTACAAGATATATTCATTAGATTCTTTTTGTGTGTGATATTCAGGTGATCGTTTAAATCCATTGGCTTCTTGACAAATTCTACAGGAATTTGTTACTTATGAGTATAATCCCAATTATTACACCGGTTTATTGTCCCCCACCACAATGCAGCAGGGGACATAGAATTACCGTTGTCCGGCGTCCCACTTGACTTTATGGACGCAATTCCTCCAAAACTGCTCAATGGATTTTGTTCCAATTTTGTAGGATTGTTAGTCACCATATGTAGTTGATCATATTGCGCCGTTATTTTGATTCAACAAATGTTACAGGAGTTACGGGATTACACTATAATGACACTTTGTGGGTGCAACTCTTCAGAAATCGATCATCAGATTTTTTTTCAAATTTTGTTGCATTGTTAGTCACCTTATGTAGTTGATATTGATCACTGTTTGCTGTCTTCGCCTTTCATTGCGCCGCCATTTTGCATCGACAAATTTTACAGGAATTATGGGACTTCGTTAAATTTATACATTCTACAATTAGGAACCCTTTGTGGATGCATCTCCTCAGACGGCTCTACGGATTTTGTTCAAAATTTTGCAGGATTGTCAGTCACAATATGTAATTCATCATATTCCACCGCAATTTTGATTCTACAAATGTTACAGGATTTATGGGACTTTTGTGCTTCAACTTCTTTGCGGCGGTTGGGGACATATGGCTACGCGTAGCAGTCTTGTCTCTGTTGTATGTGTAGTATACTTTAAGATATTCACAGAAAAGACACATACACGTAGAATGTAAATGAAAGATAAAGATAACGAACAGTGATCAATCTCATAAATCCTACAGTACCAACCAGACCCAACCTGACAGAAAGCAGTCTCAGATCAGACCCGGGGACTGCTTTCTGCTTTCAGTCCCAGGGCAATCCTGCAGCAGTCCCACAGCAATCCCAGTAAACAAACCGAAATGCAGTCCAAGCGATCCCAGCAGTTCCAGTAGGCGGGGTTAAAATAACTAGTGGGAGGAGCTAAGCCGACAGTCAGATTATCAATAAATATTGTCGATAATCGCTGGAGCGCGTCAATACGGTAGTCAAAATCGAAGATAAATGACTTACAATGTAATTAAAGAGAAAAATAGCACATTATAACGTAATCAGCATATATTCAAAATACTTGTGTGACACTTTTTCATGAATTTATAACAAAATGATAGTTTATGAATACGAGTGAAATAAGATACATGCAGGGTTTATAAGTCTGATAACCACAATTTCACAACGTAAACTCAATTGACGTCCATGTTCTGTCAAGCAACTTTGTTGCTCTTCTTTTTTTTTTCTTTTTTTTTTTAATATTTCATACATGTGAAGTGTATCTTGGGTTCTGAAAATTGTGAAGCATAATTATATTTATTTCTTGACTGGGTTATTGAAATAAATGTCTTTAAAGTCGCCTAAATGATTTATTCACTTATCATCTATATTAAACTAGCAAAAACTTCTTTCCACTTACGTGTACACCTATTTTTAATTTGTAAATGATTGGTTAGATATGGGTTACGTATTGCCAGCATTGTAAAATTGTTTAATTTCACTATAATATTTAGAGAAATATAAATAATTATATGTACATGTTGTTTTAACTTGAAATCGAAGGTATGGTGTTTGTAAAGTGCATCTTCCCGAATAGACGTGTCCAAAGCGTCCCGTCCATTTCGTTGCACCCGATCATTTATGCTGCAGGAAGCATTGTACCTCTTCAAAACTTCCGATATTCCTTGTCTGGATACAAGAACATTATTTTCTCTGTTTATGGATTCGCGTATTTGGGAATTATTCAGTCCATTATCTTTCATCAAAATTATCCGCCGCCGAATGTAGGGAGATATTCTTGTTATTCTATTTCCATCCATTATTTTCTCAAGTTCACTAGTGAAGGTGCGTCAGTAAGCGGTGAAAAAACTACTGAAGTGATTTGTGTATATTCTGAATATACGGTGGGCGGGGCTTTCTTGTCAATCATAACATCACGTGATTCATTCACGCTTGGCTGAACAAAGCTGTCCCAGAAAGCAGTCCCGGGGACTGCTGGAACCGCTGGGACTGCTTTCTAGAGCAGTCCCAGGGCAGTCCCAGAGCAGTCCCACTTTTTGAGAGAACAGTCCCAGAGCAGTCCCCGGGACTGCTTTCTGGGACTGCTTGGGTGTCAGGTTGGGTCTGGTTGGTACTGTATAAGCAATACAAAATAGATTTTCGGGCAAACACGGACCCCTGGACACGCACGCAGAACAAGCTTTTGCGTATCGAATCAGTTGAGAGATATAAACACCATATACAGGTAATAATGGAATATTGCTACATAAATATGGGGAGCTGATGATGGAGAAGCTGAAAATAATCCTGTTTGTCATACAGTTGAGTAGCCAGTTTGCCGTTAATGTCTACTTTCAATAAAATGTCTAAATATGAAGCAGAAGTGAACGACTGTGTGGTGTCTTTTATTTCGAGCTCACAGGAATATTTAATACAAAACGATTCCTTAACAGCTTAATTGAGTAATAATTTCATATTTCACCAATGTGTCTTAAGAACAAATTTAGCTTTAATTAGTTTTGGTTTATTCAAATTAAAACAAATTCCCCCATCCCCCTTTTGTTAATCACGAATGCAAATTGTACCCACAATTCCCCAGATGATGTTTGATTTCCATGTATAGCTCTGATACGGTTGACTGCATGCCTACAAGTGGTGTCAAAGGGAGACCCCTCAGTCTTCCACTTTCTTCCAATAGCTGCAACTAAACCTCCAATCGACACCCTGCGCTAAAATATCAAATCAATTAAAGATATAACGATTACAAGCATATACGAGTAATTCACGAACTGAAATAATCTCCCATTGCCAAACGCTCGGCATCAGGTGTGAATGTCACGGGTTCTCGAAGATGCCCTTAAAACGGATGTCCCGTGTCTCAGTAGGTGTGGCACGATAAAGACCCCTCCCTGCCCAATGGCCGCAAGCACCGAGCATATGCCTAAATTTGCAGCTCTTCATCGGCAATGGTAACGTCTCTATATGGGTGAAAAAACCTCGAGCGGGACGTTCAAAAATAAACCACCAACCAACCACATGTTGATTCGATATAAGTCCTCCACATCTGTTTCATATTTGGTTGTTTTGATGAAAGCTAACAACTCAATTTTATGACAAACGGGATCGGGATGACTCCAGCTTCTCCATCGTCATTTTTTTCATCATCACTTGCTTATGGTGTCTGCGGGAGTTATCACCCTGCAATGGACGATTCTCGGTATACACTATTTATCTCTAGAAGTAAGTGATAACAAATTCTACCTATTAAAAGTCATATTTCCTGCATTTCATTTTAGTATGTCAAATTTATTTTCTGTTGTATGTGTCCCTTTACCCAGAAGTCCGGGGTCCCTTAATAGATATTCACAAACTGCTCAGTCGATGGTGAAAATTTACGTGAAAATATTGTAATAAAGATGGGTCAATCTAATTTTATGGAAATTACTCGGTAAATTGATGCATCAAACCATCCAATACGTGCAGTTAAAATGGTCGATTTATTCATTGTTTTTCATCAGTTCTGGGCGTTCGCATTAGACGCCATGCGAGAAACATATACCAAGAAAGTTTGTAAAGTTAGTTTCATTTTTAATGTAAATGTACAATACCACAGTCAATCAGCTTAAGATAGTCTGGAAGAACACCGTATAAATATATTTACTAGAAAATAAAATGTTTTAAAATCATACTTTGATCCATAGAAATAATGAAAACATCTCGTTTAATGTACATGTATTCAAACTAATCATAGTTCATTTCCTGCATAAATTAATCAGATGTTGTTGGGTTTTTTTTAAATCACCTTTACTTCAAACTTTTTACATATTAATATACCATTTGAATTGTTATCAAAATCTCTCTCGTTCTTCTCTCTCTCTCTCTCTCTCTCTCTCTCTCTCTCTCTCTCTCTCATAGTCCATTTCCTGCATAAATTAATCAGATGTTTTAATAAAAATCACCTTTACTTCAAACTTTTTACATACTAATATATCATTTGAATTGTTATCAAAATCTCTCTCTCTCTCTCTCTCTCTCTCTCTCTCTCTCTCTCTGGAGATTCGTATTGCCCGGTAATGAATTGTTGATGACGGTATCACCGCTTTCCTAAATATTCACTTCATCCAATAATTTTGTTAATGTCTGTTCCAGGGCATTCCTTTCTTTTTCCATTTTTGCTGTAAAATATTAAAACAATCTTATTTTGTATCGTATCATTTCACCTCTCAAACTGGTTCATTAAAGATATTTAGTAAGGAATGTATCATATGAGTTATATATGTAAAGCGGAGAGAAATTGATACATTGATTAATTGCTAATGTACGCCATGTTGATGATATGTACATGTATATCTGTGTGAACTGACATTCCATTTTGTCTCTTTGCGCACCTTTCTCAGTTAGTACCCTCAAAACATCCTCCAAAGAAAATCCTTTTTCCAACACTGTATCTGTGTCTTCGAGTAGTTTGTCAACAAGCACATTCAGAACTGCAACGGAAATGTGTATGGTAAAAAAAACGGCTCACCAAAGAATTACATATATTAGGAGCTACGTTTGCCCTTTGAATTGACCACCAACGACTGAAAGGAAAATTTACTTCATAATGGAAGGGGGTGTATATACTACTTTCTGATGGACGCTATTTTCAGAAAACTACGGGTGATTCTTATATATGTCGTACATGTAATGAATCTTCGAATGTTGCCCAAATTTTGTACATGTTTGTATTGTTTATCATTCCGCGACGTAAGCGATTTCGTTAAGAGGACTCATTTTCTTGGTTTTATTTGAAAGTATGTTTATATTGTTTCTCTGTTTATATCGACCTGGATGTTTGATTTTATACAAACACTTAAAATTACGTTTTCCATAACAAAGAAACCTGGCGCTAAATACATTGTAATAAGCATCATGACGTCGTCGTACAAGAAATCATATTGTATTTTTGAAAGAGCGTACAGGAAAATGTGAAGATAAAGAACAGTGATCAATTTCATGAATACCAAGTATTCATTGCGAGAAAGGCAAACACGGGCCCCTGGAAACATCAGAGGTGGGATCAAGTGCCTGGGAGGAGTAAGCATCCCCTGTCACATCCGTCGCCGTGAGCCCCATTTCTTGATCAGGTAAGCCGTGTAATTTGCAGCCAAAATCAGTATGTAAAGAACTACTTAACAGTGGGTATGAAACACGTAAATTCCACCCCTTAAAGGATTCAAAGAATTAAAATACCCTACCTTCATGTGTTCCGTGACATGTACATTTTAAAACATGTAGTAAACTGGAGCAACCTATTATTGGGTCAAATGTTTTCTGATGTGTTTCATACCGATTGTTATACCGTTCTTGGCACACTGATTTTGATTGTGGATGGCTCCGTTTACCTGATCAGGATATAGGGCTCACGGCGGGTGTGACCGGTCAACAGGGAATGCTTACTCCTCCTAGGCACCTGATCCCACCTCTGGTGTGTTCAGGATCCGTGTTTACCCAACTATCTATTTTGTATTGCTTATAGGAGTTATGAAATTGATCACTGTTCGTTATCTTCACCTTTCATTCTAAACATGTACATGTAGTAAACTGGAGCAGATGTTCATCATTTTGAAACCTCCCCTATAAAAAATTACGGAAATATTTTTTATTTTAATTGCACGATTTCATCATTAAAGGTTATTCTATTATAAATCCAAGTTTGCATAATATTTGTCTTAGATAATCTCTGTCTTAGAAATAAATTACTTTTGTACCTCCATAATATTTTCTATATAACTTACGATTTTCTCTGAATGTGTTTCTGTGTGCTTCAACTGTGTTTTCTGAAAATGAAAATAACAATACTTTGATACCTAATTTCTGTTTGATATAGGGATGAATTCCAAACTAACCTCTTAAGAAGATTTGTATGTGTACTTTGCTACAATACAATGATTTCAAGGAATATATTAGATAAAATACCATATTACCTTTCTACAAAGAGGTGTAATATAAACTATTATTTGTTTATTCTCAGTCCTCATCTTCTTACTTTGGTTCCGATTAGATGTAAATAATTCTAAAATGATTCAACTTTAATCCTATTACTCCTATCTAATAGGAGACAGATTGGGAGGTTTTCGTCTTTTAAAGAAAATTCAAGATATCGGGGTTTTTTCGTACTTCTTTTCATCTCTAAGCCTTTTGAGTGATATGATATAACTTTATTTGTAATAAAAGGAGATAGCGCAGGATTTTTTATTCTTTTCGAAATATTTGAGAAGATATATCGGTTTTGAAGGAGATGTGAAAGGCTCGAAATATATATGTATTTCAACACTACTTTTCCTTATCTCAAATCAATGAAAGAGGGTTTAGAATGTTTAGACTTTTCGAGATTTATTTCTCATAGGTTTCAATTGTAATAACTAAGATCATGGCATTTCAATTTCTAGACATTTGTTTCGTAAAAGTATCAAATTTAAATGCTAACGACCAGCTTGTTATAGGAATTCATAGATCAAATCTCTTGAGCTGAAAATTAATTTGCCTACCTATGTGTCGATGTAGCGTTCTTTTAAACGTTTACATAATCTGTATCTATATACCTTGTATAGATAAATCATAAGCTGAAACATCAATGCAACTTACCAGCTTCTTTAATCCGTCCAAAACCACCTCTCTCATCTTAAAAAGAAGCAGGTTCAGGTATTACTTGCCATATATTCAACTAACGTATTTGTATTAAATCAAAATCATCTCAATATAAACGTTTGCCTTAACGAACTACTGAGAATGACAAATTCCATAGCTTGCGAAATAATATTTGAATGTGATATACAAATAAAGAATATTACATATATAAATCCTATATATTTTGTACCTTTGTGTTCTGTGTTTGATCTCTGGGACATAAGAGACGCTAGCTGTTTC
The DNA here is from genome assembly GCF_947568905.1 of Ostrea edulis. Taxonomy (NCBI): domain Eukaryota; kingdom Metazoa; phylum Mollusca; class Bivalvia; order Ostreida; family Ostreidae; genus Ostrea; species Ostrea edulis. Next base: position 6,847,273 of record NC_079169.1, on the reverse strand, counting down.
AATTGGTCCGATTCTTCAACAGCTTTTTCAGGTAACGGTTGATCCAAAAAGTTTCCCAACTGCGCAGGCGCTACACCAGGGGGGGATAGAGACATTCAAATTAAATCATGAGTTTTAAATTCAATCCTTACCGTACTTAATACATCAATATATGGTACTATACTTCAAGTTCTGATATCTGACAATTCGTATATTGCGAATAGAAATTCCTATTTATTTTCCTGAGAGGTGGCGATCTGTACCTTTTTCGGTTTTCACAGACTCTTCAAATGCTTCTAGATTTTGGTCTTTTCCCTTCATTTCATTCTCTAGCGCTGTTTTTAGTTTCTATAAATAGAATACATATACATTTTTCTCCTTTTAAAATGAAAAATACTGGGAAAATATAACAATATATCATAAAATTTGAATGTAAAATATCTTGTTTTGATCACTTTTTAACCTTATGACCAATATGGCATCTTTTCTCATGCAACATTTTTGATGAATGATACAACGAATTTCAAAGCATATCTTCAACAGCAGTAAATATTTATAGCAAAATTGATTCCTGAATCTTGCTTTTCATATGATTGTCTGTCCAATCAGATACCTGGATTTTCCCAATGTTTGAACACTGCGTCAAACGTTCTATATTGAAAGCAAATTGATATTTCCGTTTAGAGAATTTGTTTTATTCGTATAAAACACCCGTTTAAGGAATTTATGAGTCAGTCTACCTTTAAAACAGCGATTTCCTCTGGTGATAACGATGGTGGCGTCGGTAGATTTGTTTTTTCGGGCAGTTTAGGTGGTGTCATATCAGCTTCCTTGACAACTGATTTTGTTTGGACACTGTCGGAGGAACCTTTCCTATTATTTTCATTCTTGATGTCATTCAACTAAACATTAAGAATAATCCCCACTATAAATGTATGTATCTTGTTAAATGGCAAAAATAAAGAAATAAACAAGAACACTGGTGTAAGATATATTGACGTATGGAGAGAAATCTGTTCTGTTATTCATTATCATACTCAAGTATCCATGTTTTCACGTGTAGAATATATTTGACAGAATTCATGATATGAAGTAAAAGTCTCAGACATGTTATTAAAATCAGGTTGGTCAATACTTACCAGGTCGCGAAGCTGGGATATCTACAATATGAAAGGTGACAATAACGAACAGTGATTACAAAATTAAGCGTTGGGCAAGAAGGCGTAAACATCCCCTGTCGACCTGTAACACTCGCCCTGAGCCCCATTTTTCGATCAGGTAAACGGAATACTAGTAATCCGAAGTCAAAATCAGTGTGTAAAGAACGGCTGAACAATTGGTATGAAACACATCAGACCATAGAATTTGTACACTTGCCCTTTAGTGTAACACATATTCCATCGTTATGGTAAAGATGCTGAATTCATGGTAAAGATGCTGAATTTGTGGTAAAGCTGTTAAATTCATGGTAAAGATGCTGAATTTATGGTAAAGCTGTTAAATTCATGGTAAAGATGCTGAATGTATGGTAAAGATGCTAAATTCATGGTAAAGATGCTAAATTCATTTAGGGTTAATTACATGGATAAGCTAAGCATGTACTTATCAAATCTCCTTAAATGATAAATAAAGTTACATGGAAATAAAGTTGCAAACAGCGACTACTTACCTTCGCATCGAGGCCTTGAACCTATTAAAATATTATATACATTGAACAATAATTCATTCTCCTTCACTAACGATAAGTATCTCATATACCGAAACAAGCACCGTACAAAACATTAAGACATGGTGAGCATTTAATGAATGATGCTGATTTTTACATATATACGATTTTATTCTCATTTGATCGCACATAAAACCATAAAAATATTTCAGACTGATAACCTACCTTTTCATTTAGTTTATTTTCATCTGAAAATAAAACGAAACTCTTATGTAACATGACCTTTGTTTTGAATATCTAGCCTTTCAATGAAGAGAAGAAAACCACATGTTACTCTACCTTTTTGATTGCGTAGAACAGCAGCGTATGAATATCCAAGAAAAAGTACAACACTAATAAAAAGAAATCTCGACATATTGCTCCGATTTTCCACACGGTGTTTCTTCGAAAAATCACAACGTTTTTCTGTAATATGCGTTTTATATTACACCCAAAATACCGGTGAGTGTGACGTAACGTGTCGACGTTCAACCCTCTATTTACACCGAAGAGCAAAATCACACACCCACTTCCGAATACAGTTATCAGTTTATTGCCACCCCGTGCGTAAATGCCTGTTATCTTTGACAAAGAAATAAAATGATAAGGGGCAACTCCCAAAATCAGCTTATCCTCATGGTCCTATTACGGTGATATATACTTGAACCAATTCCTCATTTAATTTTTAATTTGCAATCTTTTACTCACTACTCTTCGTAGTTTCGCATTAGATGATTTATTAGATTTTATTTTTAAGTAGAAGAAATCCCCATTAAATATTGTGACCTATCAACTTTAATCAAAAGACGCATTTCGCATTATTTAAACCATATTGATTTGATTGAGGGAAACACTGGAATTCCTAAAGTGATGTTACCCAATCCTTAGACATCAGGCTACACATTTTCTGATCGTCCCTACCCACTTTGTATGTTTTCCTATTCGTCTAGACAACGCGGGTATTTTGGGAAGTGTTTGTTTAAATGGTAGCCTCTGTCATCTTGGTAATAAATTATATTTAAATGCGATGAATAAAGGGGGGGGTAATCTTAGGCTATTATCTTGTGGTTTAAGCTACATTTGTATTATTGAAATAGAAATGTTGGACAATTTAATTTTGTCAAATTACATAGGATAACGCTGTTTTGTTTCCTTATAGATCAAGTATAGAATTCTGTTAGCAGGAGTTTATTAGAGATGAAGTATAGAATTCTGTTTAGCAGGAGTTTATTAGAGATCAAGTATAGAATGCTGTGTAGCAGGAGTTTATTATAGATCAAGTATAGAATTATTCTGTGTAGCAGGAGTTTATTATAGATCAAGTATAGAATTCTGTGTAGCAGGAGTTTATTATACATCAAGTATAGAATTCTGTGTAGCAGGATATTACTCTAGATCAAGTATAGAATTCTGTGTAGCAGGAGATTATTAGAGATCTAGTATAGAATTCTGTGTAGCAGGAGTTTATTAGATATCAAGTATAGAATTCTGTGTAGCAGTTTACTCTAGATCTAGTATAGAATTCTGTGTAGCAGGAGTTTATTAGAGATCAAGTATAGAATTCTGTGTAACAGGAGTTTACTTGGATATGGGTTTATGAATGTCAGGGGGAAATATGTAGAGTAGAAAACCCCTATTACACCTAAAATACAGATCTTGAATATTTTTTTTATCTGAATCTTCTGTTACGATATTCTGTGAGGTATGCATTTACCTTCAATAAAAGGGACCTACACAAATGAAGACAATTTAATTAGAAAATATCGTTATACATCACACAAATTGTGAATATAAACATCAGTATCGTCTAATATTTTGAAACGTATTTGTGAAAGTCCAGCCTTCAGCACGTATATGCAAGTGTATCACAAACTGTTTGTTCTCCGAGAGCAGTATTTGACCTTGAGTCGCTTCTTGAGCTCCCTTTGGTCTTCAATAAACCTCAGTTGTTTAAGTTTGTCCTCTATCGTAGCACCATTCTGCAATATGAATAAATTTAGTTTAAATGTTGTAAAGAGCATTAGATAGGTTTGAAAACATTTAAATATTTGGTTGTTATGGTCATACTGGTTTGATGTGTGTATATGTAAGGTGAAGATAACGAACAGTGATCAATCTCATAACTCCTATAAGCAATATAAAATAGATAGTTGGGCAAACACGGACCCCTGGACACACCAGAGGTGGGATCAGGTGCCTAGGAGGAGTAAGCATCCCCTGTTGACCGGTCACACCCGCCGTGAGCCCTATATCCTGATCAGGTAAACGGAGTTATCCGCAGTCAAAATCAGTGTGCCAAGAACGGCTTCACAATCGGTATGAAACACGTCAGACAGTATTTTACCCAATGATAGATTGTATCGACGAACTAGATCGTTATAACGACCATATAATTTACAAAATGCTGACTTCAATCGGGACTGTTGAAACCCCTGTACCATCAACTTGTTTGTCAGTAGCTTACCTCGATTTAAAAACTGACTATATGCAGAACAAGCTCTTGCATATCGAATCAGTTGAGATATATAAACACCATATGCAGGTGATAATGGAATATTGCTACATAAATATGTATATGTATAATTTCATATCATAAAACTGCCAGTGAGTGAAGGAATTTTCCAAGCAGTAGATGTGAGCTGGCAACTATGCATTCTTGAATGTAAGTTCCATGTTTTGTAGATGTATTTCATTTTTCATGTTTCAGTTCAACACGCTTGTTTCTCTGACTCATTTTTGTGCATGACAATCCAATATTGTCTTCAGAAATATATTGTGTGAAGGACGTGTGCATGGTTTTACTCTGTCATATCCTTTGATGGATTTCGTTGGAAGAGAGGAGCTGATTATTCCTTTTCTCTTTTTCCTGTAGTTTTTCAGGTCGTTGGATGAGAAGGCAGTAAACACCACGTTTTTGTCACCAATGTACCGGCTGTGTAGAAGGATATCATTAAAAGGTTGTTGCTGTTGAATGAGAAATATTTTGAAAAAAATGACGTCATGTATCAAACAATCGAAATTTGGGAGAGTCAAAGTTCAATTTGCGAATGCTGAACACGAATTAAGATTCCCCGAGTTAATGCATTTTTGTCTTACACCAATGTTTGAACTGGCTGTTACCCGAATGTGTCGTCTGGGACATTTCTGACGGAGAATGAATACCAGGACAAGTATGATGATGACTGCTGCTGCTACAGAACTTCCTACTATCACATACGTCATATCATGGTTCCTATTATTAAACAAAACGATCAATGTAGAACTTGTAATTGTATCGGATTTAAAAATTACTTGCATGAATACTAATGATTTCCTCAGTTCAAAATAAAATGATAATGACACTCTTGGGAGGTCCTTTTTATTTATTTCTATATAATATGCCACCATTCCGATCATTTACTTACAGAACTTTTGGTTTTATGGATGAATCGTTGGTGAAGGTTTTTCTTAGACAGATTATGCCAAATTGTGCGGATTTATCTATAGTGCAGGCGGTATCATTGTTACAATATCCGCTAACGAGCTTACATGGCGATGTAATCTCCTGGTTATCTGCAAGTTTAGCATGCAGTACCTGTTTTATCGTCATATTATGTAAATGCATTATAGGTAAACTGATTACAATTGTGCAAAACGAAACAAGAAACGTTTGAAGTATGGTTTACGATTCCATGTATATAATCACTTTTTGGGCAGTAAATTACATGTACAGTCACTTAAGTAAATTTTGTCTTGTGTCAAAACTTGAAATGTAAAGACATAATTATACTGAAGGAACGTCTATCTCATATCTCAAAGCAAATATATTTCCAAATAGAGTGAATACTTACAAAACGTTTTCATTGTACGAAACTGGGAAAACTTCACAAAATTAAGCTTCCAATTTCCAGACGATATACATTCATTTGATATATTTGCAAAAACAGTTTCATTGATGAACTTTATCAGACGGAAATTGGTATCCATTTTCATTTGTATAAGAAGCTTTGGAACGCTGTACATTAAAATCAGCAACACATTCACAGAACGATGTTCTCTGAAATTAGAATGAACAACACGGACAACTACATTTATATATACTTCAGCATAAACACATTTTCATTTCGAAAGGGTATTTTTTACTAAACAAGTAGATCTTATTATGATGCATGAAAGGTGGAGATAAGGAACTTTGATAAATTTCATAACTCCTATATGGAATACAAGATAGATAGTTGGGCAAACACAGACCTCTGGACACACCAAAGGTGGGATCAGGTGCATAGGACAATTAAGCATCCCCTGTCGATCGGTCACACTCACCGTAAGCCTAATGTTTTGATCAGGTAAACGGATTAATCCGTAGTCAAAATCAATGTGTAAAGAACGGCCTAACAATCGGTATGAAACACGTCATAATGACAAGTTTAAATGTCCAATCAGATACTGTGGAATCATTAGAATTCGTGGTGGCTCAATTTTTGTTGGATTCGTGGGTACCCCTCACCCACGAATTTAAATCCTCAACGAATAAAGACAACTATACATCCCAGAGTTGTCTTTCTTACAAATATATAAATCCACGAAATTACGTCCCCACGAACCCATAAAAATTCAGCAATCCACGAAAATTGACCCCTACGATTTTAAATGATTCTACAGTACCATTTACATAACATACTTACATTTCAGTGAGTTTAAGCTCCAGATCCACGAGAATACCAAAGGGATTATTGAAAACATGATACAGCTGAAATGAACGACTTCCCAATAACAATTTGTAACCATGCTACTATAGGAATTTTATCTACTAAGAGAAGTTTTCTCAAGTCATCTGCACAAATCTTACGGGACAAGCATTTGTCTATGCTTAAGAGATCATTATAATATTTTGCAGAACATACCTTGTCATGAAGAGATAATAAAGTGTTGTTCGAAATGGAAATACGACGTTTTCTTTTTCTGTTCATGAATTCTAGATTCAAAGACACATTATGCACAGCATTTTCTGAAATATAATTTATACTGTATCGTCAAAATTCGCATATTACATAAAATAATATCAAAACGTTATTATTTCTTTATCATTACGCAGCACCGTTAAGGCTACCTGGATGCAGTAAATTTAGTAATGCATCTGCTACCATATCAACAATATATATACCAATATTCAGGTGTTGTCTAGTAAAATGAATTAAGTGCGAAATACTTACTGCCTCCGATGGAATGACACTTTCTAATGGCGCATAACATATCAGTCACGAGACTCAATATTTATTCATTCTCAAATTCTAAGTAAAAATCGCGTACGCACAAGTGCAAAATGGCATTAAATCAAAATCTAACTTAATTTTAAAGATAAAGCATGATTCAATTATCATACACATTTCTAGGGAAAGGTCAAAAGAATATCATAACGAGGTCAATGTTTCTTTTAATATATATCGAACATCGTCATACATGTATTTAAGTCTACTTTGTACAAACAGGGAATAATTACAAACAATCGAACTGCTCTGTTTGATTATCATTAAATATCAACAAACTGTTGTTCACACACGTTAACTTTTTATTGTAACTGCATGCACCCGTTAGAAATGATTTCAAGATCGTAGCATTATTTAAAAAAAAACAATTACAAGTCTTTATTTGGATATTTATTTATATACAAGTTAGAAATCTATTGTAATTGTGAATAAAGTTAAATATCGTGAAATTTTCATCATTATCAGTGTAACAAGCAAATAGGTGACTATGTAAATTTCTTAATTGTCTCGAGTAACTGTAGCTAGGCTGCGTTGATCAGGTTAATGTGGAAAACTTTCTTTTATTTCAAACAAGTTTATAATTTTGATGTAATATGAATAAGTAAAAAAATATTTACCCATGCTCCTTTCATTAATCTCAGAAGGGGAATTATGTGATGATGACGATATCTGTGTTGGCGTCTGCTCAGGCATGTGAGACGCCATTGAAATTGATGCAGTTGACAAAGATGGCGATGACAGCATATTGAATATGGGTACGATTGTTGATGGCACTGTTGTACTCGAAGTGGAGGATTTTTTAATATGAATTGATGATGATGACGATGATGATGATACAGGTTTGTCGTTGTCTTTGAATGACATATGATTGGATGGTTTAAGTAGTGATATTGGCACTTGAGTTGTGTAACTCAAGTTTCTAAAAAGTTCACCGGTAAATAGAATTGTCTTGAATGATGCTACAGTAGAATATGACGAATGAACATTTGTTGTAGATGAATCTGATGTTCCTGAAACTAAATCTGCTGATCCCTTTACACTTTCTGTTGTCTGTGCACCGGGTGTATTTGTATGAGAAGGAATATTGTCGGTTGCTTCAGTAACTACATTGTTTGTTACGACAATTGTGGGAGAGTAACTTCTTCCATGTGTCGTAATGGACCTGAAATCGGTCGATGTGATAGTATACTTGGACATTGGTGTCTTCGTTGTGGTCATTGAAGTCTTCATCGGTGTTATCGTAGATTGTACTGCTGCTAAATGAAAATACAACAAACATGTGGATTGGACTAGATCTTTAGAAATTAACTAAGTACATGCACAATATTATTGATGCCTCATTTTTCTCATAGAAAATTATTTACTTACCATGTTTTTTCACTTTAATCATAAATCCTCTTCCCTGATTTTTGTAATCAGACACAAATGCAATTTTCACATTATTTTCTTTTGTATTAATTGTTGACGGTCTATCAGTAACTCCACATAATCTAGAAGATCCCCCGACAGAGATAGAGAGATAATCCCCACTACACGACAAGGTGTCCTCTATGTCTATACTGACTACTGTAATCGTTATGTTACAAGAGTCGACATTTTCTATTTCCCAGGTACAGCTAACACCCGGTGAGTACGAACTTGGATATCCGGGAGATACTATTTGTAACTCTCGTGATTCCGGTAATCTATAAATCTCATGGCATGCTTAAAGACAAAAAAATCCTAAGTATAAGAAAAATCCTAAGCATCCAAAACTATACGAGTTTGTTCACAACTCATTACGCAAAATAAATCTTTAAATGTAAAGAGAACAAATGCAGTAATCTTTAAAATCAATACTATTAGAAAGATACTTACGCGCCCTGAAGTATAGGTCTCTGGTCTCTCTTCCCTTTATGTTACTGATGTTAGCGTATATAGAGATCAAAAGAAGCTGCCCTCGAAAGTTACGAGTATCAATGCTAAACCATGGAGTTCTCGAGGAAAGCACTATCTCTCTTCTGTAATTTGACAGACGATACCTCAAAGTATACGACGTCAAAGGTAAATATCGACCACTCGGTGGAGACCATCTTATGAACACACCCGTTCTAAATGACGTCATCGTAATATTTGTAGGGGGTCCTGGTGCTTTTACTATAAAAATAACGTTATTTGTTTTCAATTAATCTATTGAACCAAACTTCTTTTACTGACGTGTTTGCCTGTTGCTTTTTAATGTCTCTTCAAACATTTTTCATTCATTTTGAAACATCAACAGCTGTAGAGGAAGTACCTCAAATTTAGATCACCTGTTGGCTACTTTAAAATGTATAGGATCATATATTGGTAATTAATTACTTTGAAAATCAAAGTGATGTCCATTTTATTTTACTGAGGTACATGTAATTGTGGTCATTGATTAATCATTCATATAATGGTCAATGATTATTTTGTCATGTGAAAGATCCTGATTTTTATTGTTACACAATGGAAAATATCAAAAGTCCAACCATCTCAGCCTCCATACAGTATATTACACAATATTTAGTTTATATAAAGAAATAAAAAGGTAAAGTGTCCCACCTTTCGTTGATATTAGTATTCGAAATCCTGTGTTATTGTTGTTCTTGATTCCACTGAAATATGAAACCTTTTCCATGGAACTGCCAACAAAGTCTGACCTCTCTCTGCAAATCTTTTCATGTGAATTTCCTTCGCTAGTTACTGATATAAAAGAATCACTGCAAGCATTGGCTGTTGGGTCCGAGTCCTCTCCAAGATCAATGTGAAGAAAGTGAAATTGTAAAACGTGTGTGTAGTTTGTATCAATTTCCCACTGACATTGCACTCCTTTTTCTACATGGTTTGAGAAATCTGGTGAGGAAATGTTTACCCGTGACCCTGGTTTAATAGTACGTTTTCTTCCACAAGCTGCAAATTGAAGAGGTAACACTACCCAACGGTTGACATCGACTTGTGATACAGGTCTATTGCCTTTATAATGATATAACCACAATATCAAGTCACTATTCTGGAGTCATATCTTGTTCATTTTTTGTAAATCTGATGTATTGAATACTGATTTTTTTTTCAGTTCATTTGCTGCAGAAAAATTAGGATTTAAACTCAAACGTAAATTCTGAGATCTCTCGTAAATTTAAGAGACGAAATTATTCTATGTGAAAGTAAATGACAAGTAGCAACGCCTCTTTAATCTGTTTAGAAAATTTTCTCTTTGTGGAAAGTTCTACGTTTTGTAAACAAAACTTGTTTCAATTACATATTGGTTAAAAATACGACACATCCATAATCAGTTGCTAGAAACAATGACTTGAGATGATACTAACGTGAGCGGATGTATTGCGATGATACTAATGTGAGCGGATGTATTGAGATGATACTAACGTGAGCGGATGTATTGAGATGATACTAACGTGAGCGGATGTATTGAGATGATGCTAACGTGAGCGGATGTATTGCGATGATACTAACGTGAGTGGATGTATTGAGATGATACTAACGTGAGCGGATGTAGAAAGGTTTGGATGGTTCACTGAGACCGTCTTTGTTTTCAGCTGCTACAGTTATACGGAACATTTTGTCAGTATGTGAAGCCGCATCTAAATGTAATATAAATCATATATATATATATATATATATATATATATATATATATATATAATCTTGATGAGAGAATAATTAATACATTACTAATCATTACCAATGATGATCATTGGGATGTCTGATCTATAAATAGTTTGACGGGTTTCAGGTAAAATGATCGCATATAACACGTATTCAGTGATAGTTCCGTAAGTTAGTGGAGGGACATCCCACGTGATGATGAAGGAAGAGTTCCTGTAGACAGCGTGAACGTTGACGGGTGAAGAAGGCGGAGAGCCGGCTGAAACAGTAAGAAAGAAATGAAAACGCTGCAGCATGACGTCAGTGGACACACAGAAAGGTAGCATTATCAATGTATACGTTTGTGCTTCAATGTTCGAGAACCGAACAAAAATTTTAATTTAAATTTAATTTAAAGCAATGATCTATCTCAGGACTTACTTGTAAATTGAATACAATGAACGACACAAACGAGGATGAACCATCGCATATTCATGGCATTTAATTCTCATTCTCACTCATTACAATCACAAGTAATACTGATGAAGCCTATTCCGAGTTCCGCAGCACCGCTACAAGTTTTAAACATCCTAACCCTAGACATGCCGGGTGTCAAATGAACACATCAAGTATAATGCTTAATTTCAACCATGTCAACGTAATTTTCATTGCAAGACTTCCTTAAGGTGAAAAGCTGAGCAGGTGCGAGTTATCCTTAAATGATAAGTGCACGATAACGCCCTCTTTCATAAGTCCATCCCCACTAGATTTTCTATTAAGTTCAGAGTAGTGCTATCAAAGTCAACAATTGTTCAGCTGACCATCCTCCCACAATTGTCAGATTTATTTCAACGATATCACCAATATTTCCATTTATAGAAAGAAAGAAAAACCACACAGGTGAATTTTGGTTTTGTGATGTCAATGTTGCTCCTTAAACCGGCTTTGTTAACCGATGATAATAATACTAGTATTCTTAGTTCAGGATAGCATGCTTCCAAACACTGTGGTCCTAATATTGAGCATGATTACTAGATAAATTTAGCACAACTCCCTTTTTAATTCTTAGGATGAATAGCACGTCTTCATAATGGCCGACTTCCTTTCCTATTATATGTGGAAAAATAAATATAACAAACATATTTCTTTCCTCTCAGACCACACTGCCTATTCGGTTAGCTCTGTGTGTTAACGTGCAATCGCAATTTTATAGATTCTTAGGGTTTTAATTCTCCCCGTTTACTTTAGAATGATACTGCATTTTTATGAATAAATTTTAAAGTCTACGATTCCAAAAAATTATTCTACTTTCCTTTCAGAAGTATATGTACTCGTATCATACAGATTCTTGGTACTTTTGAAAAAATGTCATTGTTCATTGAACAAACCGATGGCTAATCTAAAATTACATGTATGTAATAGAGATAACCCAGTCTGAGTAAAATCAGATCCTTTGCTCCTTACACTTGGATCTGAAGTACCCTAATAAAAGGTCATGTCCGCATGACCTTTCATTAAGCAAATGAAATTCACGCTGCCAGATTTTGCCAGCGATGTATTCCCAATAAAACTTTACGTTAGAGATGGCTGCGCGTATAATTAGAGACTGCACACCTGTAGAAATACGCAATGTAAACAATATATGCACCCTACGGGTTTTGTTTTGTTCCCACAGTAAACAAATCCTGATAGAGAGGAAACAATCCAAATATTCCTGGTTAGAAAGTTAAACTTGAACGATGAAGGAAAACAGCTGATTATTCGAATATCATACCCATCCCTATTCATACGTGAATCGTAATTGCCAATTTACCAAATATGGGTGTATTTTATCTCGTATGTTTTGTTTGGGTGAACTGAATAAATTAGACATGATCATGAAAGTTTTGAAAATTCTTATGTGAGTATTACAGTTTTATAGTATAGAATAAACGTAGCGGGAGAAAGATTGTGACTTGTATAAAAATTGCTTGGGAACCGACTGAATAGTCGTCATTATCTGTATGGCACAATCTCATTGACTAATAGTAGTCAATGATATTCCAAACGCAAGGTCATACGAACGAGACCCTTTGTTGGGTTAATTAAGGCCCTAGCGTAGCGCTCTACGTGAGCGGATCAATGGATCTGATTTTAATCAGATTGGAAATAACCAAATCAACACGAAATAAAAACGTTAATATCACAATGATGTTGGAGTTCCTCATTTACGTAGTCTTTCGTGATCAAGTCTGGAAGATCTTAAGATCTGCAAGATCTTGTTTACCTATGCAGCCTCTCGTTAGGTCGAATGCTGTCTAGTGTGTTTCTTACGAATCGATACGCCGTTCTTTATACAACGATTTTGACTACAGATTACTCCATTTACCTGATCAAGAAAGATGGCTCGCGGCGGGTGTGATCGGTTGACAGATTCTGCTTACTCCTCCTAGGCACCTGGTCTCACCACTAGTGTGTTTAGGGGTCCGTGTTGGATCTACTCTTAATTTTGACAAAAAGGAGTAATCATCTCCTGTTGACCGGTCACATCTGCCGTGAAGCCTTATATTGATCAGATATACGGAGTAATTCGTTTATAAATTAACTATTAGTTATTGTCTATCAGCATTTGTGAATTTCGTATAAACCGTTGAGAAACTGTATTGCCAGAAATTGCATCTTAGGATTTTGCGAAATGAGATATTGCAGCAGGAGTAATGGTCTTTCACTTCCCAGTCGCAATTCAAGCAGAGAAAGATATTCATTGTCATAAACATCACAGATTAAATGAAATAAACTTTACAATGAACTATTTATTCGAACAATATCGCCTCATATGCCAACAGCAATCTCTGCTGTAACCTGAAGAGCTATCAAAGCCGAGTTTAAGAACGATCGGGATCTTCGATCAATTAGTACGGGGACTGAATTTGTAGTGTTCTGTATCACAAACAGACAAATACATTTGGACAAATATGCACAAAACTCATTCAAACAGAGAAGATTTTCATTTCTGATCGTTATGTCATTCTTGGATTGGTTATGAATATTCCCGAGTAATCGTTCCAATATTGAAACCGTTAGTGTCTTGGGAAGAGCTTTCACTGTTTTCTGCATTGCTGCTTTGATGTACAACAAAATTATCTTCAATGTGCCTTTCATGGTTATTTCGTAAAAGAGCGTTTGTATTTACATTATTCAATTGACGTTCACTCTCGCATCTTCCTACACCTGTTAATGAGGATGCTCCGTTTTGTTGCCTGTCATTTGTTTCGTCATGTATCCGTTCACAATCCATATGCAAATCAGCACTTGAACTTTCACTATCACTAGAAATAGAAAATACTGTGGACGCCACACCTTCCGGTGAATCCGTCAGTCCCCGTCGTTCATCGCGTCTCTCTCGTTCCATTGTTAGTGCAGAATCATACGAAGGGAGATAATTTAAATTAGTTTTTGAATATTTTCCTGGATACGGAGGTGGAGGGTCATCTCTCAGGCATGAAATAGATGAAAGGGTTCGATCTGAAAAAACGAAAATGAATCTCTGAACAAATTAACATATACATTTCAAAACAATTTCATCGTGGAGGCCAGCAGACGATGATCCGAGCAAACTCTGTGACATTATTAATATAAATCAAAACAAATGAAAGATTGAATAATCCTCTGAACTAAAACATTATCAGTACGATTGGTTAGTTGTTTTATGTCCCGTCATTTATTGAGTTGTCACCAGTTGTAGAGGAAGTATCATAAATTTAGACCCATGCATAGCGCTGACGGCCGTAGCAGTTAGGGTTCTTTTAGCGTACCAACGCCTGTCGCGGCACGAGACCTCCGTTTTCAAGGTCATATCCAAAAGAACCGTGATCTCACTTCTAAATGCCAAGTGTGTGGCGAAGGAGCAATCATGGCCATGACACGAGCGAACTCGTGACCTCCCGGTTACGAAGCGAACGCTTTAACCACTGACATTGAGCTATACCGCGACTAGTTACCAGTATGGTTAAATTAATCAATCTAGATTTCCAATTTCCATCTTTTGTCCCAATTGATTATTCTATGTATTGTACATGCGTATCCAACGATGGCCATGGTGGGAAATAAAAGCAAAAAGTAGATGACATTTCACAATGACAATATTTCTTAATTCACTATCCCTGTTGATGAGTCCGTGCGTTCAGTGAAATACTTGTTTCTGGCATGAAGAATATTGTCGTCATATGTCACTGTTTAAAATTCACCACCTCCTAGTGGTTGTGTAACAATCAATTGTGAAGTCTTTGTTTCACCTGCTATGTCTTTGTATTGACTATGCTATTCCATTATTACGTCATGTGTTTAGATCGTCTGCTCGGAGTTTCTTTTCTATTCAGAATGAAATATTCTAGCCTCTACTATCCTTTAACCAAATATACTTACGAATCCTTCCAATCCTTGAACCGACCAATTCCGGTCGTTGGCGCGATATTTTTCTGTGCATGACTCTGAAGATAGCTATGACCACAAACAGCCCTATTCCTCCCAAAACCGCCAGCACTACAGGGTCCTCCACCACGTAGTCCCTGTGACCTTCAAGTGTCAACCCAAAAGAAATCATCTAAGTCCGAAGTTGAAAACGATTTTTATGACAAATTACATGTAGTATTATGTGCAGGTAATTTTTGTCATTCTTCAGATGGGTTATCGGTACAAGACAGTGTGTACATGTGAACAAAATAAATCGATAGTGATTTATACAGATGTTAACATCACTAACCATTTTGGAATGTATCGTCCTTTGTAGGAACAGGCTTGGATGTGCTTAGCGGTGATGTGTCTATTAAGAAGTAAAAATATAGAAATTAAGTGGAATACAATTAAAATCTTTATTTCCTAGCATTTATGTGTATTTTCTAGAATGAAATATACCACATATATATTGATTACCTCATGTGAAGTTTAAAGTTTTTCAAGAAAGGTTTGTTTTAGTTTTGCTGATTGGTGTGTTCATAACACTCTGGCATAGATATAATTATCTACTGAATATATTTGAATATATTTATATATGTGTGTGTGTGTGTGTGTGTGTGTGTGTGTGTGTGTGTGTGTGTGTTAATTTCTGGTTTATGTTTATTTTAGGTACATGTTTACTTTAAAAATATTAAAAGGATAGTGGAGAAGATCCTGTATATAGCTACATATACTAGATATACTACGTGTATCTCTTACAGATAGGTTGATGATAGAAATGAAAATCATGCTCTAAAATACGCTGGGTATTCTTTAAAACGAAATCTTATTGTGGAGGTTTATTTTTAGTTGAGACGATAAAATGCTTCAATTCTGACGTTCAGTTCGGGAAATTTCGCAAAATGTGTTGCAAATATTGTCAGGTTTTATTATACAAGAAATCAATTTTAAAGTAAAATCTACATTTCAAAACCTCAAATTTAACATGTATTTTCAACATCGTAGGACTCAAATTATACCCTTAACATATGCATTTGTATAGCTCTTCATCGATATGGAATGAGTGTTATATTGTATTTCAGTCTTGTACGTCATCAGCATCTCAGATTTGCAATTCGATAGACATTTATCGACCAATTTTTTGAATATCATGACACATTCCACTTTTGATATCACTATTGCTAGTTATATAAATGAAGACTTCAGAATGAAATATATACATGTACTTTACATATTGCTAGTATATAAATGAAGACTTCAGAATGATATATATATACATGTACTTTACACATTGCTAGTATATAAATGAGGACTTCAGAATGAAATATATACATGTACTTTACATATTGCTAGTATATAAATGAAGACTTCAGAATGATATATATATATATATATATATATATATATATATATATATATATACATGTACTTTACATATTGCTAGTATATAAATGAAGACTTCAGAATGATATATATATATATATACATGTACTTTACACATTGCTAGTATATACATGAAGACTTCAGAATGATATATATATATATACATGTACTTTACACATTGCTAGTATATAAATGAAGACTTCAGAATGAAATATACACATTTGCTTTACATACAGCTGGACTCTGTACCTGTATTATTGTACGTCATTCTATCTGACACTTCCAGCTACAATAAAAACAGAGATCGGAATCATCAAATTCACAGCACGAACTGGGAGCAAAAGTACAAGTACTAGATCTGAATAGAAAACCCCTGTAACCTGTCGGGGGCTTTATTTGGGGACACCAACACCAGCGTTCATAAACACATAGTAAAACAAATACCGACGCAGTATTTTCGTAGTAAATAATTTGGTCCTTACATTCACAGCAAATTTTACGCATGCAGGAACTTTCGAAAACACGACGTCTCTTTAACATAATAATTATATGTATGCAAGAAAATATTTGTATATAATCATTAAACCAATACTAGTACATCTTACCTTTGGAAGGTTTTAGGAATGCCTGTTATTTTCTACTTTGTTACAAATGCAGTCGCCATGCATTTTCTAGATAAAATCCTTTCACCTATGAAGAAATCGAGAATCACCGCTGCTTAATATTGACTGTAATTAAATGCTTATGACGGCCACACCTCCAATCAAAGTAGTCTCAAACCTCAGAATATTCTTACAACACATGCAAAAGGTTAATGCTGAATCACTGTTCGAAACATACCAGCACGGACACTACTAACAAAAATAGGAAAGTTAATCAGGTATATCGTAATCCATCCAGATTTAGATAAGTTTCGATTTTCTTTGTCGTATAAAATGTTGTCACTGTTCCGCTTCAGCTGAGAATCCTAGCTGTGCAGCGCTTTAAAGATTTCCCACACATTAGAATTATACAAGTTATATTTTGTGTGTTATTTAATGCACCGAGTAATAATTTCTTACGAAACTGCTCAAAGGACAAAATCTTTAAGTAGCGTAAAATCCAAGTAAACCAACGATATGTGATATCTAACAAAAAAATAACCTAGTTTGCTATGGAAATGACGTATAGTACTTTTTAACGTATAGTACATTTTCTTCACCAATGATAATTTTCTAGAATTCCAAAATCAGTGAGAAAAATATATGCTAGGTTGGAGTTTTGTATAACATTATTCAAACTCCTAGACAGATTTATAGACCATTTTGCTGGAAATCACGGAAAATTGCAACTGTCTTTCAAAAATACCTTCGACCGTCTTTAAAGCGTAACTTGTATTTCTTGCGGGGAAAGAATTTTCAAAACTGAGACAGATGACAAAGAAATAAGATATTGTCAAAAATTTTCAACGAAAGTACACGGTTTTAGGGAAATAAAATCGGAACATAAAATGCATTCTCTGTCCTTGTGAATTTCATTATATGTCTGCTTACGTTTCGATTTGGTATATTCATTTTATCATCACGATTACAAGAGGAGAAGCCGGTCTAATTGTGATTATGTTAGAAAGCGCTTGTGGGGAAATGAAAAATTCTTCTTTTTTATCATTGTTTTGTTAGAATAATTCCTTATAAAAACACGTATGAAAGTTCTGAAATGAAAATATTGAAATTAAATAATTGCTGTTATTAATACGATTAATTTCATTGATTATTAATGAAATACGTATATCATTAAGGATGTACTCTACATCATCATAATGGCTGACTTCATTTTAGAATTTTGATTATGACTACAGATTATGTCGTTTACCGGATCAAGATATAGGGCTCACGGCGGATGTGATCGATCGACAAGGGATGCTTACTCCTTGGCACCTGATCCCACCTCTGGTATATCAATGGGTCCGTCTTTGCCCAACTCTCTATTTTGTATTCCTTATAGGAGTTATGAGATTGATCACTGTTTGTTATCTTCATCTTTTGTTATAGGTTTTCAACAGTCGGAGTAGCAAGCACCACATTGTCAGCCCAGAAAAAAAATCGGAATTACACGTGACATAGATCCAGAACAATAAAGCTCATATGTGTTTTCTTGTTGTTTCATTATCTTCATCAACTACAGCTGTATATGACATATTATCCACATTTCTGACGCATGTTTTGTGTCTATAATCCATGAAAACCCACAATCAAATAATATTCGTGTTCCATTTTTTATAAATCAATTTACCTTATCTGCAAATTGTAATATAAACATCCAAAATAGATCAACCAGAAACTGGAATAAAAACCTATAAAAAGCAAACATAAAATCTCCGGGAAAAGACTTTTATATGTTTAGAAATAACTTTCTTTCGCTTTCATACTGTATATTAACCACATTTGCATTTCTAAACACCTGCATTTATAAGTATTATCTAATTATATCTAATTACTCCTCCTAGGTACCTGATCCCACCTCTGGTGTGTCCAGGGGTCCGTGTTTGCCCAACTATCTATTTTGTATTGCTTGTAGGAGTTTTGAGATTGATCACTGTTCGTTATCTTCACCTTGCATTTGTCTACAAGTAATATCTGTATTATAAAGGACTTAGAACTTAGTGTAGTATATGTATAAGTACAATTTCATACTTTTGAAAACCAAACACGTGTTCTTACAATAATGCTTTTTCTATAATGTAAATATTCAAAATTGTTCCTTCTGTTTCCATTTTTAGATAAAAGATGGCATACTGTACCATTCCTATACTGGATTCCTAAACTTCGCAAAAACCCTTACAAAGATACATTGCAGGATTCAGTAAATGTTCTATTAAGCCTCTATTTTTGCCCCTCGCGAAAATGTTAACAGCTGTGATGAAGAAACTTCAAACGTGCTATGCCACAACATATGCCAGAAGTGGTGTAAATCAAGTTTCGATTCTAAAAAAAAATTATAAAGAACTTTTAGTAAATTTGAAAGTGCAAAACTTTTTTCAAATTAACATCAAAACGTACGACTTTTCAACACTTTACATCACCATTCCTCACGATAAATAAAGACTAGACTTTTTGACATTATAGACAGTAGAATCTTCAACAACAATGGAAAAAGGAAATATCCATTTCTAGTGATCAGTCATCCAAAACATTACTTTGTTAAACACCATTCTGATTCCGTGCACAAATATTCTTACCTTGAAATAAAAAAAAATATGCTGGAGTTCCTCACTGACAATGTCTTCGTAGTCGTTGGCGATCAAGTCTTCCAACAGTCTATTGGAATTTCCATGGGCACAAATTGTGCTCCTTAATGAAGCAGAGCAACATGAGAAAACAAATTCTTCAACTCGAATTTAGATAAAATGACGACGTTTCTCGATCAACAATAACCATTTTCATTCATATGTCGATTCGATATATCCCTGTGAACTCGAAATAAAAGACACCACAGATTCGTCCACATTTCCTTCGTACTTCGATACTTTATTGAAAGTAGATATTAATGGCAAACTAACAACTCAACTTTATGACAAACGGGATGATTTCAGCTTCTCCATCGTCAACTTCCCATATTTGTGTAGCAATATTCCATTATCACCTGCATATGGTGTTCATATATCTCAACTGATTCGATATGCAAGAGCTTGTTCTGGGTATAGTCAGTTTTTAAATCGAGGTAAGCTACTGACAAACAAGTTCATGGTACAGGGATTTCAACAGTCTCGATTGAAGTCAGCATTTCGCAAATTCTATGATCGTTATAACGATCTAGTTTGTCAATACAACCTCGCATTGGGTCAAATGCTGTCTGACGTGTTTCATACCGATTGTTAAGCCGTTCTTGGCACACTGATTTTGACTGCGGATAACTCCGTTTACCTGATCAGGATATAGGGCTCACGGCGGGTGTGACCGGTCAACAGGGGGTGCTTACTTCTCCTAGGCACCTGATACCGATTGTTAAGCCGTTCTTGGCACACTGATTTTGACTGCGGATAACTCCGTTTACCTGATCAGGATATAGGGCTCACGGCGGGTGTGACCGGTCAACAGGGGGTGCTTACTTCTCCTAGGCACCTGATCCCACCTCTGGTGTGTCCAGGGATCTGTGTTTGCCCAACTATTTATTTTGTATTGCTTGTAGGAGTTATGAGATTGATCACTGTTTGTTATCTTCACCTTGCATGAGACTGATCTCCGCATTTTTATTAAGGCATTACATTATGTAAGTTGGTAACCTACAGATCGTGCTTTCTAGTTCCACAGGAGTTTTTATTAGTCTCTTAATAATTTTTCACTAACGCTTTGCTACATGAGGCAAAACGTTAAGTTTCAAACACCCAACTTTATCATAAAGGCCATGTATTTGTTTTATTACTATACAATCTTCTGATCAGATAATTCTATAAAAAAAAAAACAGGTGTACTTGATATCAACAAGAGAGAAAAAAAATCTTAAACTTGTCTTTTTTATAACTCGCTTCCGATATTTCCATCTTCGTCACATTGACTTCTTCTTATAGGATATTTGAATGATATAACAGGTCTTCTATTTCTTCATTGAAAACCCTGTTGTAAGCCTGTTAAAGTTCTGGTATATTGGAATTCATGATCTGCTAAAAGTCCAGGGCTAATCGGAGAAGAGAGACACACATTTCTGTCACTAGAGTCTTCCTGTAAATTCTGCGTCTCTTCATTACTTATATCATTATAATCTGACGTATCATTTTCATCACAAAATTGCGTAGACAAGGTCATTCCAGTATTATCGCATATGCGCAATTCAGGTGCCATCTTGATAGCCGAGTCGTAAGAAGGAAGATAATTAATGTTGGTTTTGGAATATTTCCCTGGATAAGGCGGAGGATCATCGGACGGAGTTTGAAGGACTCGTTGTGCTCTTTGGGAATCTGTCAAATGAATACGTACATATGTCAAATAAATGCGAATATTTAATATTGTTACATTTCGAAGAATATTCAGTCCATATACTGGAGCTAGATTACATATTATAAAAAAAAATCACGAACAAAGCAAGCAAACAGTTAAACTGTTTCAAGTGCATCAATTACCCTAAATTTCATTTTTCTTTGCATCACATACGATATACATAAAACTTGAATAATCGTATCCCTGAAAATTTGTTTCTATCGCTCAAGCCCAATAACTTATCTTGGATCCTAGACTTCAACTAACTTTATAAAAAAAAAACCAATACATGTCTATTACAATTTTCTTTATTTAGATTTATGTCTGTTAGATAGTGTCCACATTGGTAATGGTACGCATGGGCATGATAGTTTCATGTGATGTGCCAACAGGATAGTGGTTTCTATAAACTAACTGATTAATCTCTTCCCCAACATATATTTGAAAGATGTCTATGCTTAACTGAATGAATCGCGTATCTCACCTTTAGATTTACTCTTTCTGCTGCTTATCACTATGAAAGGTGAAGGTAACGAACAGTGATCAATCTCATAACCCATATACATGTACTATCTCAACTATTATACCTCTCACCATATTTTTGTGATTTCTAGCCAGTTCACTCTTCTCTTTTATTCTTTGTGGCTGGATAGGACTTCTCCGACATTTACTAGATTGTCTAGCATTTCCTAACCTCATCAACTTACCCTTTTGTTTTATTCGGGGACACTATTTTCGTGAATTTCATGATGTTCTTATACCGCATAGCGGATTTTTTTTCTTGCTGGTTGATGAATTTGACTTATTAGCGGTTAGATAGCCTTTCCCCCAAACTTTTACTCGCCAAATATGCACCTAATTGCGAGAGAGATAACCCTTCCTTATCCGCCAAAATTGATTCCGCTAAATTTATCAGCATACCTTTAAGTCAGCAAATTGCCAAATTTTAGACCCGCGGAAAAAACCGTTATACGGTATGTACACCATTGTTAGGTTGTCTTACCCTTACCCGTCTGGGAGGTATAGTGCGTATGTAACACATCGCTTGGATCTGATTTCCTCACTTCTGATACCCTTCCTGAAGTTCTTACACATTGGTTTTTCAAACCTAATTTATTACAACGTGTTTTGTTGGTTTGTTAGTTTGTTTTATGTTCTTTCGAAAAGAACCCCCCCCCCCTACTTTAACTGTGACATACGGCCCCGTTGATTTAGTAGAACATCAAAGTTTGAATTGTACGATTTATAATGTTCCAAGATGTTCATTAATGCTTAACTTGGAAGTTTTTTTTATTTTATTTTACTGAAACGTTCATTAACATTAAGATCTATGCCGTCTTTTGAATTAGGGTTTGTCTGTTGTTCTTTTAAAAATCTCTATTGATATTCATCGAATGACCGGTTTTTAAAATCTTTGTTTCTATCGAGCGCAAGGTTATCCAGATTTCTCTTTTCTATAAGTCATTTTTGTAATAAAGAAAATTATATCCAAAAGGCAAGACTGGACAATCTTGTGCTGGTAATGGAATTCATAAAAATAAATACATGTACTATCAAAAACTGCAAAAACTATAAGTTTTCTCTCTACCTCATTTACCTGTCTTGTTGACCTCAGGTGGCAATTCTGTAATTTTTCAGGCTAAAGGCGACCATTTAAAACTTAGTTTTCTGCCCTTATCTTTCAATACCAAAGGGGAGAAGTATTGCACACTTACTGGAGATACATCAGTGTTCAATATTTACCAACACGTAAATACAATTAGACATTCCTTTCAAAACTAAGGATTATATCCCTCATGCATAGCTCTGATCCTTAGACGAATTTGACTCCAGTCTTTGGCACTCCTTTCTTTTTAGTTCTTACAAGTTTATTGTTATTTAGAATTTCCCATATTTCTGCTTAAGCATCACTGAAGAGACACTATTTGTCGAAATGCGCATCTGGTGCATCAAAATTGGTACCGTATAAGCTTTACAATACAACCTATCATTGGGTCAAATGCTGTCTGATGTATTTCATACCGATTGCAAGGTCATTGCGTACACACTGGTTTTGACTACGGACTATTCCGTTTACCAGATAAGAATATACGGCTCACAGTGGGTGTGAAAGGTCAACAGGGAATGCTTACTCCTCCTAGGCACATGATCCCACCTCTGGTATATCCAGGGGTCCGTGTTTGCCTAACTCTTGATTGTGTATTCCTTAAAGGGGTTATGAGATTGATCATTGTTCGTTATCTTCAGCTGTAGCTTAAGTATCACCAGTATAGACCTATGGATGGCGCTCAGGGCCGTAGCAGTGAGGGTTATTCATTGTATCAAAACTTGCCACGACACGGGACCTCAGTTTCTGGCGACTCTTACTTCTCTATGCTGGTCGTCGTTTGGCGGAGGGGTACTGATTACACTACCTTCCTTTAAAAGCGAGACGTACATTTTTTGTAGGAAGGCTATTCGTGACCACTGGTTCTTCGTTCTTACCTCCCCTGTCGGGATGCCTGTGGTGTCTGTACCGCCGATTCTTCATTCTGCTGAAGATTTCTCTGACCAGGAACACCATCCCAAGACATAAGAGCACCAATGTGATAACGATAAACACCGGATCATCTACTAAAAAGGTATGCGGTTCTGAAATTAAAGAAGGAGAATCTCAACTTCTCTTCCGTCAAGCTTTTTTCTTCTTCCAGATTTCGGCTTTATAAATTGTCGCTGTAAATGTAAAAACGATTTGGTCTACTTGCTGAATTTTGTACGAAGGAAATGAAGGATGTGGTGATACTGAAAACAAAATAGTTCACTGAAACCATCAGATGGTTTATATCTTACAGGTATGACTCAAAACTATGATAAATATAAAGAGAGGTACTATAAAATCACCAATGGTTATGGGGGGGGGGGGGGTCTCGTGGGTTGGACTTAACATTAATTCATAGTATTCATTAATAAAAGCAACCTGAGATATATTTCATGTAAAAAGAATTAAAAAGTTTTCATCTACGATTTCAAATATCCATAAATGTGCAAATTTTTTCTCAAACAACGAGAATTCAATCGTACGAAAATGAGTTACTAATACTCTACTGTATCGCACAAAAATAAGTAATTTTACAGTATCACAGGAAAATAAGTACAACATTCATCGAATATTGTTTCGTGATTAATTCGTAGATATGGAATTTAGTTAAAATAATTTCAAAATTTTCGATATTCTTTATTCCACATAAAATGTATACTATTTCTACGATAGCGGACGGGTTTTTATTTATTTTTTTTTATGTTTTTGGTATAGAGGCAGATAAATACTAAACACCGCATACTGTTCATAAATCCACACAATGAAGAATAAGCATAATCTCCCTATGTGTCGGACGCATGTTTGATAGAGATAAGTATATCAAGGACGTTCCTGTAGACTTGATGACCCTGCTCATTCACGTAAGCAGGTTCTATAGTGTGCAAGAAAGGGATGTACTTTTGATTATTTGTTTGGAATATCATTCAAACTAACAACTCAACTTTATGACAAACGGGATGATTTCAGCTTCTCTATCGTCAACTGCCCATATTTATGTAGCAATATTTCATTATAACATTGCATTTTGGTGTTTATATCTCTCAACTGATTCGATACGCAAGAGCATGTTCTGCGTATGGTCAGTTTTTAAATCCAGTCAAGCTACTGACAAATTAATTAATGTTACAGGGATTTCAATATTCTTGTTTAAAGTTAGCATTTCGCAAATTATATAGTCGTTAACATTAGGAAGTAAGCATCCCTTATTGACCAGTCACATCCGCTGTGAATCCTATGTCTTGTTTACAAATACAACCTGTCATTGGGTTCAGTTTCATGGCAATTGTTAGGTTGTTCTTTTCATACTGATTTTGACTACGGATTATGTTGATGAAGACATAGGATTCACAGCGGATGTGACTGGTCAATAAGGGATGCTTACTTCCTATCAGGCACCTGATCCTACCTCTAGATTTTTAAATGTTTGACCAGTCAGCATCACAATGCTGATTCGGTCAATAAATGTGCACATAATACTGTGTGTATCTAGGGTTAAATTGAAAACTGGTCCAATATATACATGTAAAGTGGTAAAATAATTTTTCATAAATAATCTTAAAATTGAAGATTTAGAATGTGTTATATGTCGCGTGCCCATAGAATGAAAATTCATTAAAACATTAATCATTGCACATTGCACACAATATGTATCTTTGTTATCTTTCATCCCATTGAATAGACTGTTGACAGTCTTCGGGAAAAACACGAAAAGTGGACTAGATACAGAAAGAGAATAAAAAAATTTAAATTTTATCCTATGTGTTTTAACAACTTCGACTACAGATTTGCATGCTTGTTCTTTTTTTCTTTCTTTTTTTTTTTTTTTTTGTAATTTAAATTACGAAGCAGCTATTGTTTCTGATTACCGTCTTCGGTTGTTATGGCGACATGGCCTCTTTCTGGTGTTGAAAATGGTGATTCAGAGTCCTCATCTAACAACAAATATAGAAGATATACAAACAATGGAGGTTTGGATGAATCTGTATAATTGGCGGAAAATGTGAAAATTATCCAATACTGTCATTTTTTTATGTCTCTCTGTAATACTAACAAGCTAACCATCTATTCCTTACAACTGAACATTTTCTTTTTCATAGATATATGTACGTTGTTATGTCAGTGGAGAGATTGATGCTTTTATTCAGGAATATAATACATCGAAACTGGGAAAACAACATTGGAACAGTTTTTAAATTTTCAAGCACATGCCTTTCTTTGTTTTCGACACCACTGTATTGTGTAGTAATCTTGTCTGTCAAGATGACATGCTATGAGATCCCATACAGGTAAATGTTAATCTACAGTGTAAGTCTTAATCTTTTTTAACGCCATACCTGTAATATTTGTAGCCATCTGCAATTGACATCACCTGAAAGGAGCATGATTTATTCTAATGACCATTACACACACACTCTGTACAGGTAACACAATGTTCAGGTGGAAATGCTTTATATGAATATTTTAATTTTCTAACAAAACGTGTCATGCACATAGTAAACTCTAATTTACATGCTTCCCTTATGACGCTGTCATAGTTGTAATTGTGTAAATAGAAAACAGCTCTACGATGCATGTATACAAATAAACAAACCTTATCTGGGTAGGTTTATCGAATCCTCTCTCATGAACCTAACCTTAGTATTTTCGTTGTTGCCCTCTAAATTCCGGCAATTCGTCACAATGAGAGGGATATTGCTGACAGTGGATCTAATCCTCGGAGTCGTGTAGGTTTTACATCACTCACAAAATCAATCCTGTGCTCGTGCAATATTTCAACGTTGCGTAGTAAACTTTTACTTAATCATTGTTGGGCCATTATCGCTGTTCTGCATCGGTTGTGACTTCCCAAACACTGACTTATATTCAATCAGATTATGCAATTTTACACGCCCGCCTTAGTACTAGATACTTAATAGATCCTACTCCCTCCAAAAAAAATGCACCGTAATAATGTCCTGAACTCCTTTTAAATCGTCCTTAAAAATATTTTCCGCAAACACTTGTCTATCACACGAGTCCAGGCTACTAAATTAGTTTTTAAACTGGGTCACACTTCTGTCATGAGACGATCCACTATTCCATGGATGTACTTCAACAGTCTCCAGTACATACATGAAGCTTTAACATTGTACATGTCATTTAACCGTTTGGTTATTTTGGAATGAATTTAGTATTTGAACGATGATTTCGAATAATGTCGAGAACATTTTTTTTTTCAATTCTTGGCAGGTAAACATTGTGTTCCATGTATTTCACTATTTGCTGCTGAATGGGCTCATATTTTAAAACTGAGGAGAACAAAACCTTTGTCAATATCCATGAATCATTAATCCAATTCGAAAGAGCATACATTAAATTTTCCATTCAGTGCATTTCCTTACATCCCAACCAAGGCTTATATGCATCGATAGCAAATTCATAACAATGTTTAAATTGGGCGAACAGTTAACAATGTTACATAAATAACAATGTTACATAAAGAACGCATTGTGGACACAAAATAAAAACAGCGACTCTCCATCAACTCCTAGCACAGCACTTTATTATCTTCATATAAAAAAAACTTAACGTACAATTAAATAAAAAAAGATGCACTACATGTTTCATGAATATGCAGTATAAATTATTTGAATTAGGCTTTAATATCAAATATATGCTTCTATAAATCATATGTTATCTCCATGGTTCTTGATAATTAAGTCACTAGAATAATCAATTCAAATACAACAGAATTTGAAACAATTGGCTTTTTCAAGAATTATTGCAATATAGAATACGTTCAATCCAAGCATGCTGATAATAGATTGTCTTATAATGGATTTCCCATACACCGGTATAACATTCGTAATATTGCATGTATTAAGTGTATAAACATCTGGGTACCATTTGCACCCGATATATAACGGTAGATGAAACCAAATACAAAATATTATGATTTTGTTGGACAATCAAAAATGAAGAAATATTATGACAAAGTTTGTATTGCATATATCTCTGTAAGACCCAGACTAAGGATGAATAATGCTGAGAAAACACATACAGGTTTGTATCTGTATAGCAACTTAGCCATAAAATTATATAGAGTGTTATTCATTTGAAACAAGTTTTACTCTAAATATTAGGTTTCCATCGAGTGTATGAAATACATGGACGGTGTCAAACCAATCGGATAACACTCGTCCTTTTCCGTAACCAATTACGGAAAGAGCCGAGCAGTTACGATTGGGTCTCAAACCTGTGTGTTGTGTTGTTTATGTCTCATCACTTCATGATTCGGAAACGCAATACCAATATTCAAACATTATCATGACTGAATAAAATATGTTGGAATAAACACCTTATAAAATTAAATATGGAAGTAAATTCTATATCACAGAAAAGTCTGAGAATGATAACTTTGGACCTCCAGGTCGGTCTCTGTCTCTATGTGGTTTTCCACTGCAGGACCCGTAAAGGAGCCCCCAATAGCCCCTTGTATATCACCGTCTGCATTCAAACGGTTATCCAAAGACGTTTCACTGTCCCCTGCCACCGTAAACACCACCGCGTCACTGCCACTAGTGCTAGGCACCGCATCACTACCACTAGTGCTAGCCTCTTCCGCAGACTCAAGTGCTCTTTGTATAGCATCCCTCGTACTGTTATTCTCCGCTTCACGTGCTCGTTGGCGTTCTCTCTCAATTTCTAGTGCGGATTCATAGGATGGGAGGTAGTTTACGTTCGTCCGGGAATATTTTCCCGGATATGGGGGAGGATCATCAGCGAGCCAACGAAGGAAGGAGGGACCTGGCCGAACATCATCTGATAAAACAAAGCAGAGAATTCAAAAGATTTAATAGACTGACTCTGTCCGATATCACACAACATAGGCAGACATGCATACCAAGCAAACATATTCAATATATCACACGGCATAGGCAGACATGCATACCCAGTCAAAATATTCAATATACCTATTCTCTTTAGAGAAGTCGAGAGGCATAGCCTTCATCGACTTCTCTTTGCAAGCATTTATATTTTGATTCTGGAAAACGTGTAAATGTAATTTACGTTAACTGGTCTTGGGGGTTGTCAAAATAGGGGACCAGTTAAGAGAAAGTAAACAGAGTTGTGATTTAAACCCGGGACAGGGGACATGTTGAAAATGGTTTAAAAGCAAGTAAGTGTTGATTTCCTTGTGACGGTTTTGTGCATTACTGCTAAATGTTTGAAAACAAGTTGTCTATTGCGTAAATCCAGGTACATCTGAGTCGAAACGTCGGTCGAAGCATAAACCGTCACCGACTCCGGCATTTACACGTTTTCCAGAATCAAAATATGAATGCTTGCGAAGAGAAGTCGATGAAGGATATGCCTCTCGACTTCTCTAAAGAGAATACAATATACCATATCACACGGAATAGGCAGACATGCATACCCAGCCAAAATATTCAATATATCACACGGCATAGGCAGACCCAGCCAATATATTCAATATATCACACGGCATAAGCAGACCCAGCCAACATATTCAATATATCACACAGCATAGGCAGACATGCATACCCAGCCAACAAATTCAATATATCAATTACTCTACTTTAACGTATCAAAGGTCACTAACAAACATACAAACGGATGTGACGTCGTGGAACCAAAAAGCTCCCAACTATAGTCTTCTATGTTAAAGGTAGACTTACATCAAAACGGTCATTATGAAATGTCAAGTAAAAATCTGTATCCCACCACAATTACTGATTGTTTATATTTATGTACATTTATGATTGACAATATGTACAGAGAAACTGTCTGTGACATTTGCTAATGCATGAAACATTTGAGAGGATTATATTCATTTATATAGAAATGTATAGGAAGATATAATATTAGGTTCACAATTTGGTATCGACTAGTTCACATATAGACAACTGTAAACTTAGAATATTTCAAAACATTGTTTTAATAAACTGTGCAGGTTGTTTTCCCTTCATGAAATTGAACACATAAATATTGAAATTTGATAATACATGTATAACAATGCTCACCGATTTGTCTGCATCTCAATCTTTCTTATTTCTATTTCATTCTATTCTATTTATCTATTTATTTATTTTTGAAAATAAAAACGTGTACATTTCATGAAGAAAAAACTACAAAGATTTGAATTAATCATTCCGATACTTACTGCTAGAGTTCTGGTTGAGTCTGCGAGGAGATCTGATGAAACCAATGATAGATTTGATGGTAAATATGAGTCCTATAAATACGATAATGCTGGACACCACTGCCACCAAGTGGATCGTTCCTTCCTCGTCATATTCTGTAAGGAGACACAGTTCTCCCTATATACACAGACATACCCATAACGTCATAGATCAGAGTCTCAATTACTCTTTTATTCAACCATGATAAGTTTTGATAATGATTTGTTTTGATGTACAATAATCAAACATAGATGAAATGACGTCATGTTTTCGTTTCTTTATATTAAATGGCACTGTGATAAATACAATTCCACACAGATTAACTTCACCACAAATAAATAAAATGTACGATAAATAATTTACATATGTATTTCTTGTTACGACAAAAGGTGCAAACAAACGTACATTCTTATCTAACACCAGCTCATTTATATACAACAGATAGAGAAAAAATGGCCTTGTCGATTGTGGAATCTTACTCTGATAAGGAGGATCGTAGAAGTCTGGCGGGAAAGGTGAACGTGCTGTCGTTGTCACAGATAATGTCGTAGTTACACCTGATATCACTGCAAGAGCAAAATACAGAACATTGACGCCAACCTCGTATGACCTATTGTGTAGGATCAAGTAGTGACAGTCCGATATGATTAAAATGAAATATATATATATACCCCCCAAAAAAATCAGACAAGCATTAAAACTCACCACTACGTGAAACAGAGCCGTTATTGACTTCAATTACACCCGTAGCATTGTTTTGCATTCTTGGTCGTTATCATGTT
Organism: Ostrea edulis; assembly: GCF_947568905.1. Classification (NCBI taxonomy): domain Eukaryota; kingdom Metazoa; phylum Mollusca; class Bivalvia; order Ostreida; family Ostreidae; genus Ostrea; species Ostrea edulis. The sequence goes on along the minus strand of NC_079169.1, from coordinate 6,816,426 downwards.
GAAAATAAGGTCAATGTCCCTTTAGAGAATGAGAAACACATGAACATTCAACAATATCAGCATTTCTAACAGTCAAGATCTATGTACACCTCTCCGTCCCTGTATTTAATGATTGCTATCTATAAAAGTGTAAATATTTATTTCATGCAATAACAAATACCGATGTCACATATGTGCTTTAAGTATGTTATCATGTGTATCATAGCATATTCAGCACTCATAACATAAACGCATCCTATATATCAAAAATCATATATACATGACATTATACTTAATGATAATTTTACAACACTTCTTTCCTTAAATAAAGTAAGTAGTTTTACATACCTGAGTGATCTATCTGTGTTCCGCCATCTTGACCTATTTGCCTGATTATAAACAAATTGCTCTTACAGCCTGATCAATGATCCACAGTGAAGAGAAGATTGACATTCAGCCGCTAATGTCGGGATAGCGAAGCCTCGGAAACCACTGCGGCTACTGCGATGAAGTCCAAATAGTTATTTGATTCTATCTTGTCTCGTGAGCAACCGAGGCTCTTCTATTGTGTGTGACATCACTTTTCATGCTAAGGGATTTTACGATGCATGCAGACGTGAAATTGATAGAGGAATTGTACGTCTAGGTCCTTGGAAAGACGTTTTTGTATATATAATGTTGATGGTACCTGGTGATGTCTTAAAACACATTATTTATATATTTATTCATTCACCGATCAAGGGTCCTCGGGCGGCATGTACAATTTCAGCAATAAAATTCTTTTTTTTTTTTAAATACATGATAACATTTACATATTTATAACGTAAATTTACTTGCATACACACACACACATACATTTGTACAATCATATATACACATGCATACATGGTACAAATGTACTTGATTATGTGATTGTATAAGAGAGCATTTTAAATCATACTACTTCCACCCCACGTTATCTGATTGACATTGTTTGCTACATTTGGGAAATATCAGCAAGTTGTGTTATAGAAACAAATAAATGCCATAGGACATGTGCCCAGATCAATCGAACCTTGCTTAATATGGTCTGCAACAAATTCTGTCTGATTTAGCCAATTTTGGTATTGAAAACTCAATAGACTTTAAAATATTCTGAAAAATGCTGCATTCAAAACAAAAATAAATCAAAATCCAAAACTAACAAAAACAGAAAAAATAGTTTGATGGGAGCTTACATTTCCGATATAGTTTGATTGATGTTGCTAAAATAATGTACCAATTTCCTAGAAATCCAGTTGTAAGGGGTAGATTTTTCAAACTTAGAAAGCAATTTGCCAAGCTCTTTAGATATAATTGAAAATAACATAAGCAATCCTATGTAGAGGACCTACATACTTTAAATGAAGATAAACTAAAAGCACACTGGAATCCATCTTCACAAATCAAGATCGAGGTAACGAATCAATAACCCTTCACTTGTGAAGATGATTGGAATTTTATCAATACTCTGCTTGGCAAAAACAATAGAAATTCAGAAATTTGGCATTAATTCCACATTTGGTAATCGCACTTATACTCCAACTGTCCTTTCAAAAGTTGAAATTCTCCAAAACCATGTTTTAGTTTCAAACACATTTAATATTCCAGACAATGGGGTAGATAAATATGAGTTACTGTAGCTATACTGGATTCCTAAACATCATAAGAACCCTTACAAACAAAGATACATTGCTGGATCCAGTTAATGTTCTGTCAAGCCCCTATCTTTGCTCCTCACGAAAATATTAACAGCTGTGAAGGAGAAACTTTAAACGTACTGTGCCACGACATATGCCAGAAGTTGTGTAAATCAAAGGTGGATTCTACACAATTTTAAAGGACTTTTAATAAATTTGAAATCGCAAACCTTTTTCAAATCAACAACATCAAAATGTATGACTTTTCAACATTTTACATAACCATTCCACACGATAAATTAAAGACTAGACGTTTTGACATCATAGACAGTGGCTTCTTCAACAAAAACGGAAATATGTATAGCTAGTGATCAGTCATTTTTGTTAAATGATGCAGAGGTACTATGAACTTAAAATAAAAAATTTCCTGAAGTTCCTCATTCGCAATATCTTCGTAGTCTTTGCTGATCAGGTCTTCCAACAGTTTGTTGGAATTCCAATGGGCATAAATTGTGCTCCTTTGTTAACTGACCTGTTTTTATATAGCTCCGTTTACCTGATTAAGATATAGGGGTCACGGCAGTTGTGACAGGTCGACAGGGGATGTTTATTTCCCTTAGGCACCTGATCGTACGAATTGTGCTCCTTTGTTAGCTGACCTGAAATTATATTCTTATGATGCAGAGTTTTTTCAAAACCTTCCACCTGAGAATAAACAATTTCTTGCTGTGACCTTCAACTCGACATTTAGATATATCGACGACGCATCTCTTTAACAATAACCATTTTCATTCATATATCGATTCGATATATCCCTGTGAACTCGGAATAAGACACCACAGAGTCCTCCATATCAGATTCGTACTTAGATATTTTATTAAAAATGAAAATTAACGGCAAACTAACTATTCAACTTTAGGACAAACTTCAAACGTTTCAGTTTCTCCATCGTCAACTTCCCATATCTCTGTAGATGTATTCCTTTATCACCTGCACATGGCGTTTATATTTCTCAAATTTCTCACCCGATTCGATAAGCAATAGCTTGTTCTGCGTGTGATCAGTTTTTAAATCGGGTCAGGCTACTGCCTGACGTTGATGTTACAGGGGGTTCAACAGTCTCGTTTAAAGTCAGCATTTCACAAATTCTATGGTCGTTATAATGATCTAGTCTGCCAATACAACCTATCTGGGTCAAAGCTGTCTGACGTGTTTCATGCCGATTGTTAGGCTATTCTTGGCACACTATTTTTGACAACGGATAACTCCGTTTACGTTTATAGGGCTCACGGCGGGTGTGACTGGTCGACAGGGGATGCTTATTCCTAGGCACCTGATCCTACCTCTGGTGTGTCCAGGGGTCCGTGTTTGATCAATCCTCTATTTTGTATTGCTTATAGGAGTTATGAAATTGATCACTGTTCGTTATCTTCACCTTTCATCCTAGTAAGATTGAATCAAGTTGATGAGTCTTATCTGAACGGATTATTTCAGTTGCAACAGAAAGTCTCATTGATGGGGAATAGCATTTCCTTCTATGAACTAGACTTTCTTATACGTTCAGCAGAAATATCTGAGGCTCTATCTAAATTGAAGTGCAGCAAATCACCAGGGTTAAATAGAATCTGAAATTATGATTAAATATGGTCATAATGCTCTTCTTCGTTAACTTGTTTTGTCACATGGATCATACCGTAAATCATGGGTGAAGGATAGATAACTGTTTGCATAAATTTAGAACACCAACAACACAAACAATTATCGTTGTATAATAATTACATTTGCAATTCGAAAATTAATTGATAGCTAGCATATTAAAAAGAAACCTTAAAATATGTTTGGCAGAAAAACAATATCATTAAGGATTGTCAGATAGCATTTTCTAAAAAAAAATAATGGAAGAACATCGGGCCACAGGTTTATTTTACGAACACTGATGGAATCTTATACATATAGTTCTCAGAAAGAAGGGCGATTGTATCCTTGTTTTATCGGCTTTAGAAAGGTATTTAATGCAGTCATACATTAGAGTATAAATTTCAATCTAATAAAATTTATGTTGGCTCATAATTCTACAGTGTTGTTATAAGCATGTACAATATTAGTAGGTCATGTATTCAATGTAACATTTGAATTAACTGAAACATTCCCTATCAAGTTGGGCGTTAAACAGGGAGACAATCTAAGTCCATACCTATTCAAAATCTTTATTAATGATCTCCCCAAATATATTATAGAATTGGTATGGTCAGACAGTCAATTCCAAATATGCAGTCCCACTTGAATGCATTTACACCTCCTTTCAAAGCACAATGCAAATAGCTTCTTAAATCTTATTTTTTTTGGAAAACTGGTTCAAGAGGAAAGATGAACTATCCTTGAGTGGAAAGTTCGACACATGTTATATGGTACAATTATACATAACTTTGTTTTGGAACCATATTTATAGGTTTCGTTATTGTAAAAAAAATTAACATAGGAATAACTTCACAAAATTTAAAATTTCTTCGTGTAAACTGATAATTGAAAAGGGTACCTATTTTGGAATATCACGTTATGAAAGACGCTGTCTGCATTGTGATTTGAAATAAATAAAATGTGAAATGTATTTCATTCATCAATTCCATATAATGCACTTTCAAGAGAAAATCTTTTTTTCCATCATTTCAATAAATTGTCTTCTTTTCAACATGATTGTGTCAGATAACTGTTTATGGTTATGAATTGTAAAGCTTTTGATGTTTTACGCAACCTTAGTTATTTTACTTGGAGAACAGCCGTTTTGGTATTTACTTGGAAAATAACTCCTTGGTCTTTATTTGGAGAATAACCGTTTGGTGTTTACTTGGAGAATAACTACTTGGTGTTTACTTGGAGAATAACTGCTTGGTGTCACATGATATCAATGTGGGACTTACTTGTTGACAACTCTGTATAGAGTACTGTTGTATTGCGTACTGTATGTGTGATATTGTAAATCATAAATTGGATAGAAGTGGAAAATTCACATCCAAACGCACCGTCTCTTGCTGTCCTTTGCATTGTTCTATAATTTACACTTACAGTACCTATATGTTACTTATATGAGCTTATTAGGCAAGGGTTAATGGACTGGTAGGAATTCATTAGAGACATGACATTCACAAGGGGAAAATATGAGAGCAGTTATTGCAGACCACATTGAGGAGAGGAACACCCTGCTGACAAATTCTGTCTTGATGATACTAATAATCTCAGAAACTTTACTCATATCCCGGTACCCCTTCATTGTAATACTATCCACACACCGTCACCGCCCTCAATGTCGTCATTTTACCAGAAGCATTCCCTTCGATATATAATTCAGTCAGTGACATTGAAATAACTCATCCTTTGAATCTTTCCCTATTGCATAAAATGTTTTATCTATTTTCATTAATGAGAGACAATCGCTAGGAGCTCACATGGCGATCCATGCCAAATAAAAGAACCTAGAAATCATTCACTAAATTCCTTAGGTATCATTGGTATACTATATTTACCCTCACCGGTATTCCATCTGCTATGCACCGGATTATGTCATATCACTAAAGAGATTCGAAGCGAGTAAGAGTAACAAGGAAGACCTCAATCACAAATCGTTCTCGTCAGCTTGTGTCATTTTTACTGGTCTATTCCTATTAATCCTTTTTTTAAAGTCCCATCAACTTAATATTCATTTTTTTTCTTTCTACAAGGATAATTTCGTTATAACTTCGCCACTTCGCGGAGAATACTTTCCTAAACGATTCATCAAACGGTGTACAAAGACGAACAAGTGATATGCAATTTCCATTGTATACAATTTCAAATTAAAATGGAAATTCCAGTACGCAGGAATTATGAATTAGAAAAAAGAAAAAAAAATTCATTCCAGGTTGCCTGCTTTCCTATGGTAGAACTTTTTGTTTGCTTTCAGTCATACTCCAAGTGGTTCAACAGTTTCCAACGTTACACAGAAGCACATCAAAACGAAATGTATCTAAAATTTCAAAGAAACTTTATCCCCTCAAAATGCATTCACCTACTGGCAATCCTTTACAATCAACATGAATTTTAATCCATCTAATCTTCTAACAGTCCTTAACACCCCACTGACAATACCGTACTGATCATCAGGACTTCTCTATGAAATTACATAATGCATGTCCTATCCTTTGAGGCACACAGGTTTCAGTGCGACAAGACGGAACATGTTGCTTATGAAGAAATCCACCACTGCAACAACCACTGTCAAAGTGAACAGCAAATAAAGGAAATCTGGCTGATCTCTATGTAGCTTACATTACTTTTTATTTATTACATGTATCATATGCATGCATATTGTACGGTGAGTACATAAAACAATAATCAATATGTTCCTTATTTTAGCTTTTATCAAATACTACTATAAAAACTCATATGACTAAGTAATATACATAGACAATGTTATTCAATGATCTGACATGAAAAAGCAAAAAAGAATCTCATATCAATGAGAGGAATAGTTCATCGATAACATTAATATCTGAAAGATTATAACTACATGTATCAGTTACAAATACATCGATTCAACCTGACTATTGTTTATCTACTACAAACTAGTTGTTGTATGAATACCGCCTGCTGCTGTGTCCAAATACGGTATGAGCATTGCCTGTCTATATACAGCCTATTGACTGTCTATATACAGCCTACTGACTGTGTATATACAGCCTGCTGCCTGTCTATATACACCCTACTGACTGTCTATATACAGTCTGTTGCTGACTGTCTATAAGCAGCCTGTTGCTGACTGTCTATATACAGCCTATTGACTGTCTATATACAGCATGTTTCTGACTGTCTATATACAGCCTACTGACTGTCTATATACAACCTACTGACTGTCTATATGCAGTCTGCTGCTAACTGTCTATAAGCAGCCTGTTGCTGACTGTCTATATACAGCCTACTGCCCGTCTATATGCAGCCTGCTGCTAACTGTCTATATACATCCTACTGACTGTCTATATACAGCATGATGCCTGTCTATATGCAGCCTACTGACTGTCTATATACAGCCTGTTACTGACTGTCTATAAGCAGCCTGTTGCTCACTGTCTATATACAGCCTACTTACTGTCTATATCCAGCCTACTGACAATCTATATACAGCCTATTGACTGTCTATAAGCAGCCTGTTGCTGACTGTCTTCATACAGCCTGCTGCTGTCTATAAGCAGTCTGCTGACTGTCTATATATAGTCTGTTCTCTGCCTGTATATATAGCTCGATACTAACTGTCTATATACAGTTTGCTACTGACTGTCTATGTAAAACCTGCTCCTGTTTTTCTAGACATACTGGTGCTTGTTTCATAAAAAATCTATTTAGAATTTTTTTTATTATATTAAGAGAACATAAAAAAATACACACTCACTGTCAATTCATTCCAAAACTGGATATCATAATTACCATGCAATTTCGTCATCAGAACAAGTACTAATTCCTGAATGTCTGAAAGTGCATGTGGCAATCTGCAACGCCACATCCAGAAGGGCGAAGCACAAAAACAAAACATATTATCGCTATCTCTATATTTTCTTAGTCATCAACAAATTATTTCCCAATTTTAAAATATGACGCACTTCGAATGTGACATCACGATTAATAAAACGGAAGAATCCCTTACATCAATTCCTGGATTACATAACTTGCTTACAGTACGGTCTTATGGATTGTGGGGAAAAAAGAATTAATTAATTAACATGGTTTCTTCAAAAATCTGTTAGTATAAATATTAGTAATACTAATTTTTTGTGTATCTTATCAAAAGTGTTCAAATTAACTAACTTGAGTTTCATTAAGAAAAATAAATACTAACTCGCAGTTTTCGAAGACATATTTAAGCAAATGAGCAAGAATGTAAATACCTTTTTCAAACATTAAAAACATGACGTCAACGCTCAACCTCCACATCCACCACACCCTCCCCCATCTCCTCCTCCACCACCACCACCATCCCCTCCCCCTGAATCGCCTCCCCACCCTCCTCCATCCCCTCCCCCTCCATCACCACCCCACCCTCCTCCATCCCCACCCCCTCCATCCCCACCCCCTCCATCACCACCACCTCCATCATCTCCCCATCCCCCTCCAGAATCCCCACCCCATCCACCACCGTCCCCTCCCTCATCTCCTCCCCACATCCCGTCACTTCCTCCGCACCCACCGCAACCACCACATTCACCCGGGTCACCGTCTGCGGTGTCCGTATTACAGTCGTCTCCATCAGCATCCATCAGATCTTCTTCTCTCACGCAGAACATTGCTGCCTCCCACTGATCCACCTCTTGGTCATCTCCATTGTCCTCGTCATCGTACACATGTGCGTCTTCAGCAGGATTATCACACCAATGCGTTGAATCCGATTCACTTACTGTTCCACCTCCATAAACGGGAGTCACGTGCGACTTATCCTGGTTCTCCTTCTTTTTCTTGTGGTGCCTCCGCAAGAGATGATTGGATGGGGTAGAAACTAGAAACCCAAAAGCCATCACCATTGCTAGTTTGTCCGTGGGAAATTCTCTCTTCTTGCTTACATACGAAGGCGTGTCTGAACTAGTCTCCTCAACTGGTTCCCAATCTCTTGGTCTTGGCTGACACAGCACTTGCATAACACTGATACAAAATACCAAAGCGAGATTTTCAGCTCCATCTGTTGGCGAAATGTTGATTTTACATTTGGAAAAGTCTGCTTCAAAACCGTGGAATTTGACAGTGTAATCATAGTAATGGAACTTTTCACTGTCAAGCACAAATGTTGAACAATCTCCTGTTGGTAACCTGTACATTGTAACCTGTAAATGACCAGGACTACCACGTACAGGAGCCCTTCCTTTTGAGTATTTGGTTGCTAAAATACAAAATATTAAAATTGCTCAAATACAGGCCCAGTTTTAGATCGATCAAATCATTGTTACAACTGCGATTCATTTACCTCTAACCCCTGGCACGCCCTTTCTTATCCCTGTCCAACGTCCAATTAATATCGCCCAGTCACCATCGTTGTTTTTTATCATCATTGCTCGTTCTCCATCTTGTGGTGAGAGAGTAATTGCAGGATTCTCGGTCGAGGTCTGGACCTAACGTAAATCATTTACATAAAAAATATATAACTTGCAGTTTTCAGGAAATGTGCAAATTCAGCACGATACAATAATGTAATATAAGAAGAAAACAGGAGAAAACCTGTGCTGGTGTTGGTAGAGTATCAGGACCTATCAGGTGACAGACGACACTCAACTTATCGTGATAGAACACTTGAACTACTGACGTCATCAACGGTAAACTGTGTATAACGCGTGCAGTGAACATCACTTCTCCAGCCAAATTTCGTATTCTGTGCGACAAAAAAGATAAGAAATTAAAAATAACAACTGAAATGCGATAACGCATGGAAAATGTTTTAGATTCTGGCATGCGTTTATCATATACCTGTGATTCGCCACAGAACACTTGTTTTCTACTCCCTCTGGAAGGCGTGGTAGAGGAACTGGTCCCCAAAGACTCTCGCTTTGCTCAGGAATGACGGCCGATTCAAAGTTTCCTGCCTCCATCTTTAATGAGCAGTCTTTAGTTTTGGTAATCCGGACGGTGTGATTTAGGTGAATTGACTCCCCGTTAGATAAACGCACAGTTGAGGATACGTTTGACGAACTATTTCTACAATTTTTCACCAATTCTCTGCAACCTATTCTACCCTCACCAACTAAAGTCTTGCTGCCCAGCTTCCCCAGCGCCCCATACTTGAAGAGTTCGACACTGATGACGTCAATCATCTCTGTATCGATATCGTACATTGGTATGTTGTGAGTGGACACACTCCACATGCCCTTGATGGGTTTCTTCAGCTTTAAAAGCTCGATATCGACTCCATTCCTGAACACGGCACTCAGTTTCAGTTGATGAACTTTCAGCGCTGATGTATAATCCAAAAGTTCTGCATTGTTCAGTTGAAATTCAACATTTTTGGAACAGTATTGGTCAATCACTTCATCGGGAACTGTGAACATACGGCCCTTTGCAGGAAGTCCCCTGTACATGGCACCGAATTCTGAAAAGTTTGTTCCGAAAGCTTCCCGCCATAACATGCGCGTTTCTTTATCGGACACATTGAGCTTGGAGCCTTCGCTTCTGTCGTTAACGGAATCGTCATGATTGAAAAGTTTTCCTAATGTGGTTTCTGTGTCTCTCTTGTAAGCTGCCGGGTGAACTTGATGTGAATGCCAAATTAAATCCACGTCATAACACGGAACAACAAAAGATTCTGGATTAAGACGTTTTAATGTTAAGAAATGCCTGTACCGCGTAATAGCATTTTGAACAAACTTTTCATCATTGTAATGGGGTAGAGAAACTTGATAAAAGAAAGATCTCTGTCTTTCAGCTGCTTTCTCTAAGTCATATTGAATGTGGCTTTCGTATGAAGGGGGTTTAACTCCGGTTTCAACAAGGTTGATATTGAAATTAATACCTGGGTATTTCTTTGACCACAGTTGCTCCGTGTCAGCGCGGTCCACTTGGGGCGTCAGGCTGTGGTCGATTTCCGTGTTACATACCCGCGCACAGTCGTTAACGTAAGCCACGGGGGCCAGTAAATGACAGTGCCACACCCACGCGATGTCTAATGGGGCAGACAGAGTCCTATCCCTGTGTTCAGCAGCGAACGGTAACCACAACTTCTCATATCTGTAAAGATAAGACCTTATAATGAATACCCTAAAAAGCCTTTAAAGTGTCCACGTTCACATAAATAAGTTTACTTTTAAATTGTTAGGAACGCTAGTATTTTGACCGACCTGAATATGGCATATTTGAGAACGGGTCCTCCATAGAGAGATGGGTATTCGTCTATTGTTTTTAGGAATGTCAGTTCCTTTTTGGCTGCAGTCTGGAAGTCTACAGAAAATCCGTAGGCTTCAATGTCTACCATTATGGTGATCAATCACCTGCAACATCCAAACTACATGTATCACCCCTGTGTATCCGACAACATAGCATGCATTCTATACACATGCAAGAGTGCTCAATAGAAATGTTAATTCATATAAAAGGTCATAAAGTACTAAGTATTATTTCGAAATCATTTTTATATCTGAAGCTACTTATTGCTTATATGGGCCATTGAGTGTTGCAATCATGTTCCTTGATTTAATACCAAAATATACAGCATTGTATTTCTTAAAAATCATCCTTATTCGGTCCACTCCGCTCTCCACAAACGAGCGGAATAGACCGAAAACCCTTGACCAGCGAAGTTGAAAAATCACCGACATATTCAAATTTACACGTACAGCAACCTTTTGTAATTTTGACACAAATTTTCTTCAAGTTTGCTTCTGTGGAAACAATGTCTGAAAACAATATTGCATAGAAGTAAATCATTAAATGCAGATTCCATTAAAAGTCTTTCTCTCGACTCTTGAGATCTAATGTTTCTTTATTTTAAAAATATTATCATGGTCCAGAAATTACTATTATTAAGGTACAGATGCAATACTTGTTTCATTGGTCCAAACATATTTTACATTTAGTACTTAAACCTATCCAATTAAAAAAAATCATGTTTATTCAAATTTTGAAAGGGTTTGGAAAGGACTATATTTTGTGATGGAAGGATTGTTTAATCAGAATGTCATAAATCTGCACGATTCTGCAGTTTCTGTTTTATCCAATAGATCGTCAATAATGTGTGGATCCGAGTTAGAATAGGTCGTCAGTACCCCTTGCATGTCGTAAGAGGCGACTAAATGGGGCGATCCTTTGGATGAGACCGCAAAACCCAAGGTCCCGTGTCATAGCAGGTGTGGCACGATAAAGATCCCTCCCTGTTCAGCGCCGAACAAAGGCCTAAATTTTGCTGTCTTTCACCGACAATGGTGACGTCTTCATATGAGAGAAATATTCTCGAGAGGGACGTTAAACAATATTCAATCAATCATGTACAATTTTGTAATTTATGATACAAGTAGTAAAGACTTGGAACTAATTCAAACGTTGTAAATTCGTTAATACATCTTACCAAACAGAGCATCGATTCTTATTAACTTCTATAATGATTTACACGAAATGTATGAAAATCTAGTATTTTGGCCATGGATGCATTTATTATTACAATAATTCAAACATTTGATCCATCACTCCTTAAAAGTTCCATCTTCAATTTGAAGGCAAGACATTGTAACTTTTGTGCAATTTCTAAAACAAAAAATGACAATAGTCCTAGTACGTTCTTTTTTTAAAATTCTCAAATTCTAGTTGATGAGTTTTTATTTGTTTTTTTGTTTTGTTTTTTTGTTTTTTGTTGTTTTTTTTTGTTTTGTTTCTTTGTTGTTGTTTTTTTCGTATTAATTATCAAAAGCAAAAAGGTCATTATTTAAGTCATTATTTAATTCCTAACTGCTAGTTTTATACTTTTTATATCCATATTGCTAGAAGAAACAAATATGTATTTATTCCATGTAATCATTGATTTGTGTTGCTTATGTTGTGCATGTTGACACCAATGCAACAGACAGATCGACTTTATGCGCGAATAAATAGTAAGTATATTTAAGCGCATAACTCTAGGATTGAGGAATTTACTATATAGATCAATAACAAGTACTCTGACTCTAGTTTTTCTTTTTAATTCTTATGTGAAAATCAAAAATACTTCTGGGAAAAAAATTGACAATACCCCAAAACTCAGGAGCGAATCTAACTCCCTATTTGAAGGCTAAAGCCCTTTAGCCAATGGTAATCTCTTTAATCTATAAATTGTGTTAAATACAAAGGGTTAAAGAGGTCAAAAGCTCCCATCCCTTTAAAATCACGTCATTTTGTCCTTATTTCGAGACTCTCTATCGTCACGGTACACGGTACAAGACGAGACACATCTCTTTATTTGTTCTGATATACAACATGTATACATACATTTATGTTGACCTGCTGCCCTTCGAGGGCTTGTTCAATGTTCATGATGCCAATTTCTACAGTTGAATAGTTGTATGTTTTGGGGTGGGTTTTTTTTTCGGGGGGGGGGGGGTAAATCTTGATTTGATTCGGTAAGTGTAGACAGGATCATCCCATGTTTCTACTTCACTAGTTAGAACAATCTGTGTCTCGGAACAGGCCCTCACCTCATTAAACAGGGCCCATACTTAGGACATTATCCCGGGTCTGTAGGACATTATTTTCTATCTGCACGTCCCTGTATGTATTCTCCGGTATTTCTAAATCATCGGGTGTAATTTTGTGAATTCATTGCATTAAAATGCAAGTCCAGAAATTTTTCACCGAGAATAATGCGAGCTTATATGGTACTTTTTTCCCAACAATATGAGTGGAGGGGCAATCTAATAATAACTTTTTAAAGATAGAATTTCCATCCAAAGGGGCCCCAGTCATTCCCTTTCGCTAGGTGGATCCGCCTCTGCTTCGTGATAAATCCACTCCCATGATCCCAGAGGGAGGGGTCCTGTTGAGAAACAGCGAACCATGGCATTCCTTGTAATTCCTTCGTGAAAATGACAGAACATACTGTGTTTCATTAAAAAAAAAAAAAAAAAAAAAAAAAAAAAAACAATACCCTAGGGCTAACCGAGACACCTTGATGTTGACAATTTTAGTGAAGTTTGGAATGTCTTCATACTTGCATGTAAATATGCATTTAAATTCCCTGGGTTTTCTACAACGGATTTCTAAATCAACGTTACATAGACCTAACGGATGTTCTAAAATAATAAAACAAATAAAACTTACCTTTCAGTGTGTATCGTTGGACTGGGTCCGTCTTTCTAGCATTCCGTAAGAAAGTGAGGCCTCGGAGGGGGATTTCAAACCTTCCCCGATATAAAACCAGGTATCTTTACTCATGTTGAATTACCCATAGCATTTTATCTAGTGTATTATTTCAATAATCAGTTATCAGGGCATGCTAGGTATGACTGGATTAACCAATGTAAAAACAGACTGTAATCGCATTTATTTACAGCAACATTACTTATTAGCTCAAAACACCTTAAATTGGGACCCTTAAAGCATTTAAAATAAAAATAAAATTGTCTATCAAAGAAAAACCCAAATTGGGAAAAAAATTAAACTGATTTGAAATGTTATTTCTTTATGAAGTTACATCTTGCGTTCTATAGGTTTATCAGATATTCATCTTCTTTTTCTTTTCTTTTTAAATCGCAATGATATAGGGGATTGAAAGTGAAACCAAGCTGGAAAGTGAAAGTAAAGTGAATGTCAAACATGAGCACACCGGAATCGGAGCAGAGTAATAACACAGAAAATCAAACAGAGGAAAATGTACGCAGAATCAAGACAGTGTTGCCTCATCACATGGCAGGGGGTCCAAAGGGGCTAGGTATGAACCGTGGAAATTGTTTCCCATAAAATTTATGATAAATTTCATAACCATGAATGAAAGATTACTTAACAGCTAGCAGCTCAATCATAGGGGATCGTCACGAATTGACCCTCTCTATTCTATATTTACACAAGGGAGGAATCCAGAATCCCAAAAATCGCTAGATCTACTTCAAATTTTCATTCCTCTCCTTTTTATATTTCAAGGACGTCAACTTAAATCTAACAAGCCCCGTCTCGATCGATCGAGGGAAGATCAAAGTTTGTAAAAATCCCTAATATCTGTTTGCAAATGTAGAATAGACGATGTCAAATTTTAATTAGACAAAAATTCCGTGACGAGCCCCAGTGGTTCAATGCGTGTATAAGAAGCATTTCAAATGATAAGTTTGTAAATTTTCCTTTAGCATGTTTAGTGCGCATTGTGAATCTTAGCCGTATTTTACTTGTCAAATGTTGATTGAATGATTGATTTTCTCAAAATTTTCAAATGTTATGCATGTACATCTGTGAGTGCAGCCTGTTGAGTAAAATACATCAAATATTTTCAGGTGACCCTGATGACAGAACTCTGCGTAAAGTGGAAGAGGATACAATGGTTGGAAATGTGATGCGAGAGCGAGGGAGGAATCGCTGTGAAAAGGAACTTCTGGGTAGAAAACACGAGCATACTTATTTAGCTGTACCTCTCTGGGGAAAATCTCAACAATTTTTTAGAAATTTACAGATTTGCAGCTCAATTATGTGTTTAGTTGGTTCTAAAACTCCTCTTCAGAGTCTGTGTACATAAATTGGTGATCGGCAGATCATCAGTATTTTTTTTAATGGGGGGGGGGGGGGGGGGGGATCTGGAAAATTCTACGTACATCAGTACAGCCTACAGATTGGTTATTATGAATTTCAAACCATTGAATGAGGTCTATAATAATGTGAAAGCTGTCACATCTGACATTCAGAGGGGGAAGATGGGGGGGGGGGGGGGGGGGAGGTGTCAGAGATATATTATAATTATAAATAAGCATCTCTCTTCAGCGAATTAAACTATGATTTATATACTGTACACTATCCAGAGCTGAAATATCAGTGGTAGATTGTAGATACTGCTTGTCAGATTCATAGATTCCATACAATACGCAATTTCCGAGTTGGCCAATAGTTCTTTCCCTTTGTGGAACTCTTACGCACAGTGAGACGCAAAATATACTATCATCCACACGTGGTGGGTACAAATGCTTATCGCTGCCTTCATATATTGCTTAAAGGCCTATTATCAGACACCATGTAACCACCCAAACTGCAGGGACACACAATATTAGTAAGTTTATTAGTATTTAATAATAAAACAGCTCAAACAAAAATCGATAATCACCATCTTTCTTTGATTAAAATATCACTCGTACAGAAGAGGAAATAAAAAATAATTTCATATTTAATCTAATGCCCCACTTCAAACAAATATTCTTGATATGGTCAGTTTAATGTATACCAATGGCTGATATAAACACAATTTACAGTCATTACTTTTATCCATATTTACATAGCTAGTCTATAATATATGTATACATCTTGTACCCACCCAAGCGTTCAACAGAACACTGAACGTACCTCCATTACAGAAGAGCTGATATCTTGGAAGTTGCGTATTCAATGAAAATCTCTGTGATCTTTTATTGCACACATGGCATTGAACATTACTAGAACTGAAATTGAAATTCCCTCCAATCAAGAGACAAATCGATTAGCCTAGAAAAAAATTATTCAGATGATTGTATCCAAATAATAAGATTGCGACTTCTATTTTATTTAGTAGACATAAGAAAGGAATTTTTGAGACATGTATAAAAAAGTTAGGAACAGTAGCTATGATATAAAATCCTTTCGCCCTGTTCCATGTCACTTTACACAAGCTGAACATAGTTTTTACAAGCATCAGGTTCCAGACTGGTGTTATCACACAGAATAGGATTATATTCGTATTTTGATTAAAACAAAAATGCTTTCCGACATAGATTATCATTTATTTTGATATGTACATTACAACATTTTAGGATATTGATATGTTGTGTATTACATGTATTTGCAGACTTTATGATATTGATATGTTGTGCAGAGCTGACAACCCTCACAATTTTGGCGTAAGGCTTACGATTTTAGGGCCGAAAATACGCCTTACGATTTCACTATATATCTTCCGATTTTCGCTTAGTTGACATTTCAAAAGTTTTAGAACTGTCCGTCATTGGTTTTTACTTTTATAATAAACAAGTCATAGTCGTTACTACGTTTGTTTGCATAGTCTATATATATATATATATATATATATATATATATATATTTATTTTTGGATCAGCTCTTTGGACGAATAAGGCATGTCCTAATTCCCTCCACTTTTAACATTGATTGGCAAGCCTAAAGACCAAAAAACATGTAGTCTGCGTTGTAAATATGTTTGTAGATTAGTGTAGTTGTAGTGCTAGGTGTATTTATATGTAGTTTTTGTTATTATTCTGTTGATATTGGCCACATTATGTAATTCTTTTCGTTTGTCCTGAAGACAATTTGGTTGTTCATGTCGTTGGTCATTTTAGTGCATATATATATATATATATGTGTGTGTGTGTGTATATATAATATATATATATACAAAATCTCGATCATTTTAATGCTTTGAAATAAACAATATGGCAGCTGCTACTAAACGTAAGGCATGCATTGATGGAAATAACAACAATAATCCCCCAAAGAAGAAAACTGAATGAAGCCAGAAATTCAAAGAACAATATGCAAGTAAACATCTATTCATTTCAAAGTCAGAAAGTGGGAGTTTGTATGCTAAGTGTACAATCTGTTTGACAAACTTCAACATTTCTCACGGCGGGGAAAATGGCATAAAAAAATATGCCAGAATAACTGACACAGTAACTGTAAAAATATGATTTGTACTAATGTAGCAAGTTTTGTACACAAGTTTTAGAAGGTAAAATCAATAAAAGATGTATGAATTAAATTTGACTTTCTACAGTTGTAAAATAATTTAATGCTTAACAATTAGTATGTCTAAATTCATTAAATTTGGAATTGAAATATGACTAAAATTGCTCAGGTTATATATTTATTCATAAAAGTTCTCATGACCCCCGCCTTACTATTTTCCATTTCATAATGTTGGCAGCTCTGGTTGCGTATTACATTTGCAGACTTTATGATATTGATATGTTGTGTATTACATTTGCAGACTTTATGATATTGATATGTTGTGTATTACATGTATTTGCAGACTTTATGGAATGCTCCGATGAACATTATATACTCTTTCCATGGAAATGCAAGACTCAGAGCAAACTATACAACAATTGTTTAACAGATCTGTAAGTATACTAGAAAGGTTCATGATGGCTGTGATAAATAGTAGACTGGATAGAAATGTTCACAGCATTACACTCACTGCAATCATTAAAAGATTTATCAATTGTACACTATAAGCAACAAGATTCTAACTAGTATGATTGATAAGAATAAGAGAACAACATTTCTCCTTAGTTTTGAGAGAGAAAACCAAATTCATTTTCAGTGTTATAAGTTGTGTAATAATTACAGTGAAGTACTTAGTATAGACATCACACAGGATAGTGTGTTTGTGGTAATGGAAGATGGGGGGGGAGGGGGGGGGTCTTTCTCACCTAAATCACAAGACAATCAACAAGGAGAAACCCCATTGTTTGGGGTCAAATGTGAATGTCATAAACATGTGATTTGTCAAGCTGTGGCTTCTACACTGTTAAGTGTTTTTACAGATTTGCATGAGCAATGAATTTTTACCAAACAAGGGACATTACCTAGGAGTGGTTCATTGTTGATCAATATGATTAAATTCCTCAATCCCAGAGTTATAATCTCATTGTTACCTTTTACCTTATGACCTCAAAATCTATAATATTCAAAATCTAATTCTCAAATCTTTGCAAGTCTTTCAATGACCCTTGACCGCTTACATGCGGAATATAAAGTATATTTATATACTTGATAATTGCTGGAGATTTAGCATTGGTTAAGATTCGATGGCCAGCAAAGAGCAAGACAGACATGTTGATTTTGGGTTCCCATATGGTACTTCATCACCCCCTTACTTTACAGTGTAATGATCGATTGATTGAATATTGTTTAACATCTCTCTCAAGAATCTTTCACTCTTATGGAGACGTCACCATTGCCGGTGAAGGGCTGCAAAATTTAGGCCTATGCTCGGCGCTTACAGCTTTTGAGCAGGGAGGGATCTTTATCGTGCCACACCTGCTGTGACACGGGACCTCAGTTTTTGCTGTCTCATCCGAAGGTCGCCCCATTAGTCGCCTCTTATGACAAGCAAGGGGTACTCTAACCCAGATCCCCACGGGATAGCGTAATGTGAAGTATAGAATTGTTAAACTAAATATGGCTCTTTCAATCAATGATTAATTCTTTCTTGTTAGATAGACTACCAGTCACTTCACAATCATGTTGAAATGCATCATCTCCCTAGTATTATTCCAAGTCAGGTAACGGTACACTTTATAAGAAGAGGTTCATTAAACAACATTTTCTTTGAAGATACAATGATTCAGAATTTCAAGATGAGTGCAAAGAGATTTATCTGCAGAGAAGGCGGCATTATCGTCTTACTGGAAGGTTCGACACTTACCACGAGAAAAATGAAGCCTCCAAAAAGAAACTAGAGGAAAGAAAAAAAGTGAAAGAAGAGAGAGAGCAACAGAAACAATTACAGACAGAGAACGTTGAAAATTCAGAGGACTCGAGTTTATTTGGAAGATTTAGAAATTTGTTTAGATCATGAATAAAATGTTTTTCATCTTATAGACATTATGTAAGGACTGCTATGCTCATTGTGTTAGTGTTCAAAAGTGGGACTTATTGTACAAAGGATTGACTTACTGTGCAAAGGAGGGGCTTATTGTACAAAGGATTAACTTAATATACAAAATAGTAACTTATTGTACAAAGGATTAACTTATTGTACAAAGGAGTGACTTATTGTACAAAGGATTTACTTATTGTACAAAATAGTAACTTATTGTACAAAGGAGTGACTTATTGTACAAAGGATTAACTTATTGTACAAAATAGTAACTTATTGTACAAAGGAGTGACTTATTGTACAAAGAAGTGACTTATTATACAAAGGATTAACTTATTTTTCAAAGGAGTGACTTATTGTACAAAGGAGTGACTTATTGTACAAAGAAATAACTTATTGTACAAAAGAGTGACTTACTGTACAAAGAATTAACTTATACAGAATATTGACTTATTGTACAAAGGAGAGACTTATTGTAAAGGATTAACTTATTGTACAAAGGTGTGACTTATTGTACAAAGGTGCGACTTATTGTACAAAGGAGTAACTTATTATACAAAGGTGTGACTTATTGTACAAAGGAGTGACTTATTGTACAAAGGAGTGACTTATTGTACAAATGAGTGACTTATTGTACAAAGGATTAACTTATTGTACAAAGGAGTGACTTACTGTAAAAAGGATTAACTTATTGTACAAAGGAGTGACTTATTGTACAAAGGAGTGACTTATTGTACAAAGGAGTAACTTATTATACAAAGGAGTGACTTATTGTACAAAGATTAACATATTGTACAAATGATTAACTTATTGTACAAAGGAGTGACTTATTGTACAGAGGATGGACTTATTGTACAAAGTAACTTGTTATAAGGAGTAAATTGCCCTGCGGTACAGAGGGCTATAATCTCGGTCTGCAGAGAGGTCTATGATCCGAACACAATAGCGGTCTAGCCATTTGATCTAGAGGTCTTGGTAATTTTACAAGTTGGTCAAGAATCTCCTCACAAATGTTTAGCCAAGTGGAATACTGCACATAAACACAAATCTCAAAGAGGAAAAAACTCCCATATGCAATCATTTGTTTTCAGTATTTATTACCCATAATAAACGTTAATATTCAAACAATATGAATCGATAAGTTACTGAACATTATTAGAATTCATCTTCAAACATTAGAAATTCGATCAGCCTGCTACTTTAAAAACACAAGCTTTTAGAGATGTGTAATCCCAAATTAATGAAATAAATGTAATTATCATTAAAGGGAAAGGCCACCCAAATTTATTTTACATGATACATGTAAATGATAGGATTAATTATATGATAACGATTTGTCATACTATTCTGTTGATACACGGCCTAGACAAGCCTCGGTACTAATTTTAAAACGTTAACAATTGAAATTCCCGCCATCTATAGAAGCTGCCGTGAAGCGGAACTCTTTTGTATTCAAGACCACAAAAATCAATAATTTTGACGTCGTACCGTCTATTCCGGTTTTGATGAGATTCTAAGATCATCAAAGATGTGCATGTGGTAGATTTTAAGAATACATTGTAAATAGGTGGATGCCTTCTTGTCAAGCAGTTAATTACACTATTAATGCAAAGGGGAGATATGAAAAAAGTTTTTTCCCCAAAATTCCTGACCCAAAAAAGTTATTTGAAAAGAAAATACTATGTAAACTGGATCCATTTGCGTAATGACAAGTTGAGGTTTGAGACATGTATAAAGAAACGAATACCATCTGTCTGGTCTGCGACTCGACTGAAGGTCTTCTGTTCTTAAATTCTTCTTGCAAAAGAACGGGCTCAAATCTATACGACTCCAAACTTAACTGTTCGTGACTTGTCATGTTTACAGTGCTGCCGATGAAATAAACCGGAACCGACGGTGTGACATAATAAATTAAACTTCAATGGCCGCTATCTTAGAATTTGAAATATAAGATAGATTAATATTGATTTTATTGTTGAGCAGGGATTTTTGTTGTTAAAGACTGTCATTTACGATATCAGTAAGTAATACTTTATTCATAAAGGCAACAATGTGGTTAGGGTTGCCTTTCCCTTTAATTCAAATCATTACAGTAGTATAAAATTAACATGTATATAATATCAAAGAAACTGGGAACATGATGTCGGTGATTTGCATCACTGGCACACATATAAAATGAAGTTTGTTTTACAATGTTTTTTTTATAAAAATAAATGCTTTAAGGTTCAGTCATACAGCATACATGAAACATATTTGATAGATCAGAAACATTAAAGTTGATACCAATAACTTTCACAACCACATACTGGAAATTAAATTTCACACACAGTTAAACTATTGTACTTATACTAAATAATTATAACAACTGCTGAGCACATGAACTCGTACAGACTAACAATCAGAGATGTAGGTTTGGACATCAAATAATAAAATCAATACTTTGTACCCCGATTAAGTGGCAGGTATGTACTTCCTTAAAGCTGAATATTGTAATACATGTTCTTAAAGTAATGTAAACAATTGCAAATATTATATATCAATAAGAAAAATCGCACATTTGAATTGGGGGTAAGCATGTATGTAACGGTGTCACATTAAATGCCAACAGAGTTATTGCCCTTGAAAATAAAGCTGTCCATGACACCTGCACATTTTTTGCATTGGGGTTTGTTCATGTCATACAAATTTACATTCAGAGATTGGGTAAACTAAAATAATTAGTAAGGAAAATTGAGGTATGGATCCCATACATAGAGAACTAATTTCATAGTTTGGGATGGGATGAAGAACCATGATAATTTTCAGCCTGTATACATCAGGGGTCCAATTCAGATCTAATTTTCTATCAAATACAATATCTGACAATAGCATAGATTTAAAAAAAAATCAATATGAAATTAAGGTAAAGAAAAGAATTTAATGCCCAGACTTGTAAACTGACAGAAAATGCAATTGTAATTTCTGTAGGCAGTATAATACTGATTAAGTACATGCCATTTAGCAATCTTTGAGAAATCTGATCACTGTTAAATATGTTTTTCAATTTCCCATAAATACAAGCTGCAGTAATTGTTTCGTCTTACAACAACATGTTTTCTCCATTGTTCTACATAAATACAGGTCGCTGCCAGGAATGACTTTTATCTGAGATACTTTGCTCCACTACCAAGATGTCCAGTTATTAGTGGGACATCTGGCCATTACTGAGATGCCCGGGCCTGTTGACTACTGCTACTTTGTTCACTAGACTGTTCTCTTAGTAAAACTGTCTGCTGTTTTTGACTTTCAAGGACCCCGAGTTCTTTAGCTTTTTGTGTTGCAGTTTCCACAGCACTTATTAAAGACGATCGGAAGCCCTTCTCCTCCAGCCTGTGTATGGCAGCTATAGTGGTGCCCCCTGGGGAACAAACTTCATCCTTTAATTGACCTGGGTGTTTATCTGACTCCAGCACCATTTTTGCTGCACCCTGCAAAAATAAATAAAATATTGTTTTTAGATTTTTGTCAAATTATGTAAGAAAACAGTGGCAATGCAACAGAGTTGCTTTTCAACATATCAAAACATAGCTAATAGCTCTTCGAATTTTTATGCATAGAATTCACCACAGGGGCTAAGTTTAATATTTAATGACAGGTCCAGTGACTAATTTCCTTGTATAGCTCACAGTAACTGACAGTAAGACTGATGGTGTACAAGGCTCTAGGGGGCCCTGTCTCCCTGGGATTACAACTCCAGTCAAGATACTTTACTGTTGGTGTATGAACACCATGTGACACTTGCTTAAGGTAATTCCCCATACCACATCAAATAACATTAGAAATGTTATTCACGAGTCACGAACATTATCACACATTCAACGAAACCGACGGCATTTTGGTGAATGTTGTAGACCGTATTAGGACTGATTGTTTGAAAGCAAACAACAAAAATTTAGAATTAAAAAACAACAACAAACGAATCGCAATAATACAAACAAGCCCTCTTCATACACATTTCGTTATGACACACAGTCTTTTAGTAATTCCCGTGAGATTTCTGCAAATATTACAGATTATGATGTTAAATCTTGTTAATTGTCAAGTTTCAATGCATCTATTGTAGGCCATTTCTTTTGTGTGATTTCTGATCATTAATGACGGGTAGAAATATTGAATCTCCTATACAACTGACAAAATTTTTGTGTGCTACGTGTACTGACAATCACATATTTTTGTTATGTTTTCCTTATAATTTATTTAAACCTGAAAGAATACAATAGATGCCGTCATGATCTAAATAAAATACCTGCAGGCCTACATGCATAATATAAAGCTATATGACATTGTAACACCCTTGCAAATTTTTTATATTTATTCACAAAAATCGCTTTCGAGGCCCTCCGAATCCATAATAAATGTGCATACACATGTACATGTATGTGCATTATACCTCTGTTGTGTCTAATCATTTCAGGGTGTTTAGTTTAGATCATACGCTGACAGATTTATATTTAGGCCCTATATCTCTAGGCCTAGGAGTCTTACGTTTGTGTTCTTGTACGTACAGTATGGATCATGGGTGTTGTAATGTAATTTTCTTTTATCTAAAACACTTTTCTGGCCGGACATGGCCTTCATTGATGTTTTGATTAAAATGTCTCGGAATGTACGCGGTAGTTACATGTCGTTAACACTCACATCGCATGGCTTTATCGTATTGTTAAAAACTACCAGGAACTAAAAAATACCAAGGGGGCGAGGAATGCAGAATTCATGTGTTTTTAAAAATATGAATTTCCCAAAATTTGTAACTTGAACATAAGTTAGCATTCTCTGAATGAACGTTAAAATTGTAAAAATCAGTCTGATCTTCATTACTTTGTTCCAACTAGATCTGACGACATAATTTTATTTTTTCATCTATTGTTACGTCATGATAGTGTTCATGTGATGTAGGCTAAGCTCCATAGTAAAGTTAGGATTTTTCTAACTTCAAGCCCGATCCCTAAAGCTAACGGCAATCAATGAAAGTGGTTTTTAGTTATTTGAAGCTTTAATGTTTTAAACTTTTTTTCAAAAACTAGCCTGTGATATTTCTTGAAATGGTAATTTAGTAATGTAAATGGTGAATGAAACATGTTTGCAGAGATAGGAATTTTAGACACCATTTTCCAATATGCGTTTTTTCAAGGTTTTTAACCTAGATGGGGTCATTGGGCTCTCAAATTATCCGATACCCTATCTACTTTTTGGGTCAAATGATTGCTGGAGTGTAAAGGTAAAATATATTGAAATGTTTCAAAAATCTGAAGGTTTTTGAAAACACAAATTTCCGGATACGGTAGGCTATGGTCAGTCAAAATTTGACAACTATTCGCGCATTTTCATCACCTAGAAACCAAGAGCATGGTTCAGTAGATGAAAAATTATTGAAAATAGTCAAATGCAATACATTTTCTTTAATTCATATGAAAGAAACATATTTCTATCGTTTAGATAAAGACAGTGCCTTAAAATGTGTGTATGTTAAGACTGCTTGTTTTAAAGTGATGTTTTCTATTTTTAAAAGTGGCTGTACTCTGGGAAAGGCCGCTGAACATATTTTTCTTCGGGAATTTGGTCATTATACATCCTCGACAAAATACATGCGAATTTTGATAGAAATCTGTAGGTTTTTTAATATTAAGATGTGGTATGGGGAATTACCTTAAATTATAAATCCTGGTTAAATAGCTTATATAACTACATAGTTCTGTGAACTGAGTAACATTTAATTCTGAATCGAGACAATTCCCCTGGGTGCACTCAGCCTCCTTATCATCTAAATCTTTAACATTAGAAAATGGAGGGTGAGTTAGGGGACCAGATATATTGGGAAATTACTAAACCGCAGCAGTAGAGAGCCTAGTTCAGTCAACTGGAACTAATGAAATTTAGTACCATGATCCATCACAGGGCTGTTGTTTCCCAAGTTCCCCTTCACAAATTTTAACATCTACAAGTTAAATAAACTAATTCTAAAAACATATATTTTCTTTTGTACATGGCTCAGTCATCTCGTGACTTTGACATACATTCAGAGGGCTGCAATTCAAATCTCAGCCTCACTGAGGTCATTAGATTATAATGTGTCCTTGAATAAGAAGCTTTGAATTCATGTAAGACTCGGTCCACACAGCAGTAAATGGTACCCACTGCAGAAGGGGGTTAAGTTGGACAGGTGCCCAATCAATGGAAAGTCCATGCCTCTCTTCAATTTAGCATGAAGAAAGTTGGATATAAACACCAGAGTTCTTGTCAACCGTCAGGACAACAGAATCATTTAGTTTTAAAGCCTTTAGCTGAAAAATCTGTCAAAGTGCAAAAATATTAATCTCGGGAAAATTGTACTCACAAGTAATGTCTGTGCCGCCAGTTTTTGTGCCAAGTTTCGGGGGAGCCCCATCTTGACTCCTCCATCTGCAAGAGATTCTATCGCCAAGAAACCCTACAATAGTAAATGATGAAGATTAAGGTATGGCTTATAGTGTATTACAGCACAAACAACATTACATATATTGTATAACTGACTCGGGTACAGGTCTATGCTTTTGCTTTTGTTTGTTTTCCACCCCTTTCGGAAATACGCACTCATACAGGTACATTAGCAGCTACAGTCATAAGAGGTGCTACAAATTCTGATATATAGCACTCGGACTGTAGCAATGAGGCCTGCCGCAACACAGGACCTCTGTGTTTAAGATCTAACATGAAAGACACATGATTCTCACTTCTAAATGCCAAGCACTAACATTTTTTGCAACTTTACTTGTATGTATATTGCATGCACTTGACATTTTAAATATCTACAGGCCTAATTACAATAAAAACCTGTCTTCCTATAGATAATTCTTTTTTATTATAGATTTTAGAAATATGGAGTACCTGTGATGTACATCAACACATAATAAAAAAAAACATTTTGTGGTGTACTTGATTTAGCAGTAGATCTTTTCCATCAAATCCTCTAAAAAGGATACACTGACAAATTAACATGATTACAATACATGTGATTCAGTTATACAGATACTTCATTTATCCTGACAATTTCCAGTGGATCCAAAGTGTTTGGATTAACAAGGCTTGGCTGTACAGCAAAGCACGGTTACAGTAAACGTACTTATTAATATTATAATGAATTCAAGGGTACAGGGAAGTGATTTTCATTCCATGCAGTTTTAAAACATATCATAAACTTATTGGATATAACAAATTATGTTTATATGGCAAAATAAAATATATGTGTTTCTGGTATCCCAATCCCACCTACTATTTTGCTGACAATCCTAAAGAATTTATTGACAATATATATACATTGTAAATAAAATAAAAATCTGCTATGTTCAAACTGGAGATTTTGGGGGGGTTTTCACGTTCAAATTTCTCTGATTTACATTTTGAGTACTATTGATCTTCAAAATGTTTAGAAAGTAATTGAAATGTATTCAAAGTGTATCAAACTCTAAGATTTCAAATGAAATGTTTCAATAAAATAAAACGTTTTACCTACCGGTACATGTACCTACCCTACCTAATTTTTGGGGGAGTGAAATAGAGAACACACATATATTATATTTTGGCCTAATGAATCAAAATTGTCTTCCTAAGCATTTCGCTGTTTTACTGTACTGGCCTAACTCACATGCCATGTTTGTATAATATCTAAGATAGATGGTCACTCACATAAGCTGGTCCACTCCCACTCAGACCGGTCACTGCGTCCAGCTGATCCTCAGATCCTAACTCACAGATTCCGATCGTTCTAAACAGGCCCTGGATGAGTTCTTTATCCCCCGGCAGGACAGACGACCCAGGAGCAATAACTGTTGCCCCGCACTGGACAAGGGCAGGAGTGTTTGGCATGGCCCTCACAACTCTGGTTTGGGATGGAAGATTCTGAAAATACATAAATGCTTTAACAATTGCGAGAGAAGAAAATACAAGTAATTTTCCATTGGTATTGAAAATGTTCAAAAAAGTTAAAAAATTTTAGTGAAGAATATTGTTTTCTGTAGAAATGAACTCGATATACTGAAGGCTGCAGGTCATATCATCCAAAATTACATAGATGGTATCTTTGGAAACGATAAAACATTTATCTCATACTATCCCCCCCCCCCCCCCCCCCCCCAATTTAATGTCAACACACACATTAAACTGTGAACAAACCCGTTAAAATCGGGAAATCTTCACATCAAAGTGGCAGTCGAAGGTAAATTACTCTGTAGTTACACTTTCCTTACTTCTAAGATCTTACAGCCATCTTACTTTTTCACATTTAATATTCACATTGATAATGTAAATGAAATGCAGAATAAACAATTTATCTCTGTGCATCACAGTATGCTTGCAAATTTGATACTTTTAATATAATTGTAATTAAAAGATTTATATAGCGCCCTATCAACATTAGTTCTCTAAAGCGCTTTACAAATGTGAAAGAAAAGATAATATAAAATCGATGTGCACATACATGTGAATAAAATGTCACCGTTGTTTGGAATTAAGTCATAACATTTTCTGGGATTGTTCATTTTCACAGCAAAAATTGTACAAGTTGTTGGTTGGTTGTATATTGTTTAACATTCCGCTCGAGGATTTTTCACTCATGTGGAGATGTCACCATTGCCTATGAAGGGCTGCACAAAATTTAGGCCTATGCTCGATGCTTACAGCCTCTGAGCAGGAAGGGATCTTTATCATGCCAGACCGACTGTTACACAGGACGTCGACTTTTGTGGTCTTATCCAAAGGACCGCCGGGCCCATCTAGTTGACTCTTGCGACAAGGGGTACTGAGGGCCTATTCTAACACGGTTATCATACTTAAATTCTCTTCTGATGATGGCGTGAATTGTTTTCATCATCAGTGTCTTTATGTTTTTCAACATTGTTTTTACCCCTAGCACCAACAGCATAGAATATGTTTATTTTCAATTCAGAGCTCAAAAATATGGTGGCAAACTCCTGCCCCCTAATGCAATACAATTATGTTGACAGGCAACATAAATATGTCAAAATGCAACTTGATTATGATGAAATGCAAAATATATGTGATCAGTAGGGGTGAAATGATGCATCGCGATGCGGCCGAATTGTGATGTAGTGGTCTCGATTCGATGTTCGATTTATTTCGGGTCTGTTTTGGTTCGATACGGTTCTAAAATCATAGCACACATTGCTCTTGTTAACATGGTTTCTGATTAGCCAATGGAAATGAAAATTGCCCAATCAACATACGAGTAAACTTTGCTGTGTCAAAATGGACGCAGTCGAGTCGAAAAATGCACCCCCAACGTATTAATCCTCGGTATGGCAATATTTTGGCTTTAGGACAAGTGATAAGTGTTGCTTTATGTTAAACATTTTTACATTATGTAGAATTTATTTGCAGAGAGCAATAAATACAACGAAACATAAAAAAATCTTAGCATTATAAAGAATTTGGTACATGTATGCTATTGTATCAAATCGAAAATCATCGAATCAAGACTAAAATATCGAAAAATCAAATCGAATCTAGAAGGTACTGTATCGTTTCACCCCTAGTGATCAGATATGAACTAGAAAAACTTTTTAAAAACATCAAATACCGCCAACATATGACATACAACATATAACATAATTATGTTAACATGAATCTTATTTTGTTGATTTGTAACTTTTATGAGTCTGTTTGCAGTACAGTCCAATAATTGAGTAAAACTAATTCATTGACTACCATACATATACTGTATTAATTACACATGTACACCATGTATTACATCAATATAGATTGTCACCTCTGACCTCTCACCTTTTCTAGTGTCTCTAGTGTGACCCCTGCTGCTATTGAGAGGAAGAGTTTTTCCCGGCTGACCTTGCAGGACACTTCCTGTAGAACTGGGGACACGATGTGAGGCTTGACCGCTATGATGACCAGATCGCTGTTCTCCACAATCTCTAGGTTACTTCTGGTGGTTCTTATACCCTGTTCCTGTAAAGTGGGTACGTTACTACAATCTCAGATATCAGTCACAATTATCATGTTTATAAACACAACTATATCAAAGATTCCTTGAGAATCTGATTAGGCGCATATTAGAATTTTCTAAAAGTAGATCAAAGGTCAATGTTAAGGTCACTAGGTCAAAGCTATTGGTACCAATGGAAAGGTCTTGCTACAAGGAATGCACATGCCAAATATGGAAGCTGTATCTCTTATGTTGTAAAAAATAAGACCAGGTTAATGTCTTTTTAAATTTTCCAAAAACTATGCCAATGGTCAAGGTCACAATGCCAACAAATCTGATGTTTGAAAGGTCTTCTCACAAGAAATGCACATGCTTAATAAAGCAAGAGGCCCATGGGCCACATCGCTCACCTGAGTCACCTTGGCCCATATCTGAAGACTTTCCATACATATTTGCATGTAAAACCTTAGTCCCTATTATGGCCCCAACTACCCCTGGAAGCCACGATTTTTGCAAACTTGAATCTACACTACGTCAGAAAGTTTTCATGTAAATGTCAACTTCTTTGGCCCTATGGTTCTTGAGAAGAAGATTTTTAAAGATTTTCCCTATATTTGTATGTAAAACTTTGACACCCCCCCCCCCCCATTTGTGGCCCCATCCTACCCCCCAGGGGCCATGATTTGATACGAACTTGAATCTGCACTATGTCAGAAAGTTTTCTTGTAAATATCAGCTTTTCTGACTCAGTGGTTATTGAGAAGAAGATTTTAACTATGTATTTGTATGTAAAACTTTGATCCCCCTTGTGGCCCCATCCTACCCCCAGGGGCCATG
This sequence comes from Ostrea edulis, assembly GCF_947568905.1. NCBI lineage: Eukaryota > Metazoa > Mollusca > Bivalvia > Ostreida > Ostreidae > Ostrea > Ostrea edulis. The sequence goes on along the minus strand of NC_079169.1, from coordinate 6,786,734 downwards.
ATTTGAACAAACTTGAATCTGCACTATGTCAGAAAGTTTTCATGTAAAAATCAGCTTTTCTGGCTCAGTGGTTCTTGAGAAGAAGATTTTTAAAGATTTTTCCTATATATTTGTATGTAAAACTTTGATCCTCCCTTGTGGCCCCATCCTACCCCCGGGGACCATGATTTGAACAAACTTGAATCTGCAATATGTCAGGAAGCTGTCAGGTAAATTTCAGCTCTTCTGGCCCAGTGGTTCTTGAGAAGATTTTTAAATTACCCCACCCTATTTTTGCATTTTTGTGATTATCTCCCCTTTGAAAGGGACATGGCCCTTCATTTGAACAAACTTGAAAGCCCTTCACCCAAGGATGCTTTTGGCCAAGTTTGGTTGAAATTGGCCCAGTAGTTCTGAAGAAGAAGATAAAATTGTGAAAAGTTTACAACAACAGACAACGGACAAATTTTGATCAGAAAAGCTCACTTGAACCTTCGGTTCAGGTGAGCTAAAAATAGTACCTCTTATGATTTGAAAGATATGGCTTATATTAGAATTTTCTAAAAGTAAGCCATAGGTCTATGTTAGGGTCACCAGATCACAAGATTTTGGTGTCGATAGAAAGCTCTTGCCAAAAGAAATACACATACCATATATGTTCGGGCTTTACCTCTTATGGTGTAAAAGATATGACCAAGTTAAGATTTTTGCCACAGACAGACAGATGGACAGGCCAAGAACTGTATGCCCCTGAATCTTCGATTTCAGGGGCATAAAAATTAGCTGCTACTTGCTCCAATAGTCACTCTAACATCAAAACAAAGTACTATAGTAATTCCCTGGTAAGTACAAGAGTCGGGAACAATGTTACCAACACTAGAAAATAGAAGACAGTCTGTGCTATACTGTTCAAGCTATGATCAAATTACCATTAAACAAGCAGATATATTTAATATACACCTACAAATACACAAGTACTCATACAATTAAACAAACTCTTTATCCTGTAAACTTCCATTATGCAAACTGTCTTTTTCTGAAGCCTAAAGCCAAGTTTCATTGCACAGAACAGAACTGCTAGCTCAGAGGAAAAATTAATTACATGTTAATTGACATGTTCATGATATCACTCTAAAAGTTGAATCATGCTGTTTTTGACACCTTGTCTCATTGCTCAATATCATGTTTATTACAGTTTATATGACTATGTGCCATAAAAGTGTTGTTAAGAAAGTGAATTGAATCAATATATCAAATGTTCATTCACATTTTATATTCTGATACTTGCTACAATGATTTCTTGCCATATATGGCAAAAGGTGTACAACACAAGTTGCCTATTGATTTCTGGGTCTGAAGGCCTCAGCTATTAACTGTACAGTAGAAAGATTTGCTTTGTGTCACCCATGTTTGCAATGATCCTTAATGACAAGAAAATTATTCTTTTTTATATTAAATTACTTACTTTGATGCAATCTAACATTTGGGGGACCGTGTCACTGGCTATTATTTTGTGGGGCTTCAGTATACCTGTAAAAATAATAACTCAAAATAAATCCTCAACATATTCTGTAGTTGCCAGTTTTGAAATATTCCACCTCCAGTTGGAAGTATGGTAGGGGGGGGGGGGGGGGGTAGTTTCTTGTTTTTCGTTGGTTTTAATTTTTGTTTAGATTAAACTAGTTCAATTTTTGTACAAGTAGAGAATAAAACAGATCACTGACTAAAATACTCCATCTCCAGAGAGGTTTTTAAAAAAAAAAGAAGAAAAAAAAGAGTTGTTTAGGTTTTTTTTTTATTGTTTTATCTATTGGGGGGGGGGGGGGGGGGGTCTTGTTTTTCAGGGAGTGTCTCTTTTTTGTGGGGGTGTGGGTTGCTGTTGCTTCGGTTTGTTTGTCTAAACTGCATTTAAATACTATACAACTAAATATTCTGTAACAGATCACTGACTAAAACCTGGAGTTTTGTGAGATCACAGCAAAGGATGATGCAATCTACAAATGTTTACTAGCTGAGTTTACAGGCAATAGCATGCAGCTTGTACATGATCTATGTGACCTTAACATTGCCTACAGAATCATTAACATAAACTGTTTCTTTCAGATTTCAATTATTTCATCATCTTTAACAAGGCCACAAACAGGAATTTAAGTGCAGTATGCAGGCCCAGTGAGTCATTGATAACAAACATTTATTTCTTCCCTTTTTGTCATTGACAACAGCAACAATTACTAGAGAACATATATAATCATTATAGGTATTTTTTTAGATTTCAATATAAACTATACATATAGGCGAACATCATGTCCCTCGTTTACTCTGTGTTTGCTGTAGGCCCCCCTTTCATTTCCTTCTATCATGATGAGCACTGTGCATTGTACATAGTCAGAGTATACACAAAATCTGATTAGTCACTAAGATACATATGTTTATTTAAAATTGTTCTTAAACTTATCAAAGACAGCAAATAATCATTTATAGTAAGTATAATCTTTCTGGAATATTAATGAATCTAATTCTAAGTAATTTTACTTTGACACATGTAAAAAAAAAAAAATAAATAAATAAAAGCTCATCCCATAGACGTAGTTTATGTTTCTAACTTCTAAAATTCTGATTTTGTGGTAAATTTGCGTGTAGATAAATTCAATTTAACATTCATATAATATTATGCAGTGCATGGTGATGCAATATTTATCACAAGAAGTACCATTAGAGTGACTTCCCCTTTGACATTGCTTACCTTTGGAGATAAAACCCCTGCTCATCGCCTGGGCCATCCGGCCAGCTCCTATAAATCCTATGGTCATGCTATCACTGACTGAAAACCTCTGATCTTCTGTTCTGGCCATAATGAGCTTTTATATATAGGCAAGAAATACGCGGATGCAATGCGCAATCAGCAACGTTTTTTTCCCCGGAAGTTTAGTTTTCGTTTAAAAATGAAAGTAGGTCTGTGGAGTAAAGGGGGCGTGGTTAAAAAAAACTCGAACAAAATCATGTTTGACAGAAATGTTTAACAATAAATTAATTCTGTGTTTAATAACCCTTAATGCAATCAAAGGTTCTTTTTATTTTCATCAAAGTAAATATTTCATTTGTATTGAATATAAATCAATTTTTGTACATGAAGACAATAATGAGCCACCTCTGAATAGGTTTTCTAGCGCAAATATTAACAATATAAGTTGAGGTTGAAGTTGAGGATGAGAAACACTTCCTATTATTTTGTGCAAAATACGATCACTTAAGGAATAAATATTCAGAACATTTTGGTGATTTGAATGCAAATTCCATAAAAAGCCTCATGAATCCTGAAAATTATACATTCACAAAACATTTTTGTCAATATTTGAATGAGTGTTTTAAATTTAAGGTACACTGAATTGAGAAATCAGGTCAATTGTGGTTAATCTGAAAATGTGTATTATGTTATATATATACTAGTATATGATGTTAATTTATGATGTACGCCTCATGTTTGATAATCGTCAATAAAGCATTTGAATTATAAGTTTATTTATAAGCGTTAATTTTTTTTCTGTCATAGAAATAGTATATATAACAATTTTACAACACACACACCCCCCTATTTATAATGAAAGATAACATGCCATTTTTATAGTGACATTATGAAATACTACATTCCTAATCTCGGTTGAGATTCGGCTCGGCTGAATATTTGGACGAGATTATGAGTCACAAACAGAGGACGACTCCTCTGTTTTACAGGTACCAGGCACTTGATTTTAAGATTTAAAACCAAATCCACGTCATTTCGTGTAAGTTTTAAGTCATTGACAGTGAGTCTGTATATCGTTGAAACATTCCAACAAGTGGTAGCATCAGCAAATGTATAAAAAGTGGTTTAAAAAGAAGTAATTCCCATCTTGGTGTGTTATTACTTTAAACATCCTCGCTTCGATTGGTAGCAATATCCGGTGTCGGTGATATACGGTGAAACGCTAGGGAAAGTTATATTTAACGATGCTAGCATATTCTAACACAACGCCAAGTCTCTATCGCACGTCTACAACTCAGAAACAAAAGGATGGATATTTGTCGCACGTCTAAACCTCAATAACTAATTAAGGACAGATATTTGTCGCACATTTAAACCTCAATAATAAAAGGACAGATATTTGTCGCACGTCTACAACTCAATGATAAAAGGACAGATATTTGTCGC